>NW_023425545.1:305000-420000 GCF_014108245.1 Pipistrellus kuhlii | reverse complement strand
TCCTCGGCAGGGTGCGCCCGGGGGGGCGGAGGGCCGTGCCCGGGGCCGCTCGCTCGAGGGGCCCGTGTGCCTCCAGGTGTACCGGACCCTGCGGGCCGCCGTGGCCACCATGTACCGGACGGAAGGCCCCCTGGTGTTCTACAAAGGCCTGAACCCCACCATGATGGCCATCTTCCCCTACGCCGGCTTCCAGTTCTCCTTCTACAGCTCCCTGAAGCGCGTGTACGAGTGGGCCACGCCCGCCGAAGGCAAGGGAAACGGTGAGGCAGCCCACGGAGGGCAGAAGGGAGACAGCACGGGGCCCAGAACCCGGCTCTGCCGGCAGCCGCGCCCAGTGCCTCTGCTTCCAGCCCCGGCCACACCCGCAGTGGCCACACCAGCCGTGGCGCCGGCGACCTTTCCAGCTCCTGCGGAGGGCTGTGCGCTGCTGGCTTTGCTCAGGGCGGAGGTGCAGGGGAGGGACATCCTGTTCCCCGCGAGCCCGAGGCCCCATGGCCTCCGAGGGAGGCCGAGCACCGGGGACTCGCACCCACGCTGCCGCCACCCCTCCCGTCTGCGGTCCCTTGTCGTTCTTGCCGGAGTGGCCGTGTCTGGTTCTCCGTCTCCTGGATTAAATTCCTCGGAGAGCAAGGGTGGCTGTGGGCTTTTGTTTGATGGGGACAGAGTTCATGATCTTGAATTCGTTGTCTACCCTCCATTGCATTTTCCTCATTTCCCCGCTTATTTCCGGTTCAGGGAACCTCAAAAACCTGCTCTGTGGCAGTGCCGCGGGAGTCATCAGCAAGACCCTCACGTACCCCCTGGACCTCTTTAAGAAGCGGCTGCAGGTCGGAGGGTTCGAGCAGGCCCGAGCCAGCTTCGGCCAGGTGAGCTGGCCCCTGCCCCACCGGGGTGGAGGGGCTGGGGGAGAAGGCGGGGCAGAGAGGGAGGCTGAGTTCCGAACAAAGGAACATTGGGCCTCAGAGCTGGGACTCGGTTCATCAGGTCACTGCATGGGCATGGGCATCGGGAGCTGCTGGGGCCTTTGTGGGGAGCAGGTCGCCTGGAGAAGGCCGGGCGGGAGGGGGCACTGGTCAGGCTGAGAGCCAATGAGGGCCACGTTCACACCTGCTGCCCCGAGGGCCGGGGCGGGCAGTGCCTCTGGGTCCTTAAGAACCACAAGCAGCTGGAGCCGCCAGGCCGGAGGGAGGGCTCTCTGTCCAGCGCAGAGTTCCAGCCACTTCATCTGGGAAGAGAAAGATCGGAGTTAACTTTTTCTCTGTCTTTTTTAAATATATTTTATTGATTGTTGTGTGTGTTTTTTTTACAGAGAGGAAGGGAGAGGGAGAGTTAGAAACAGGAGAGAGAAACACCGACCAGCTGCCTCCCGCACACCTCCTACTGGGGATGTGCCTGAAACCCAGGTGCATGCCCTTGACTGGAATCGAGCCTGGGACCCTTCAGTCCGCAGGCCGACGCTCTATCCGCTGAGCCCCACCGGCCAGGGCTTTCTCTCTTTTTGCACCCATTCCGTCACCCAGCGCGTTTACGGGAGCTGCGATGCGCTAGGCGTTGTTTCCAGAGAAGAACAGAGCCGTGTCCGTGCTGTGCCCCCTCCCCTCACCCTCACCCCGTACCCCCCTCCCCCAGGTGCGGCACTACCGCGGCCTGCTGGACTGCGCGGGGCAGGTGCTGCGGGAGGAGGGCGTGCGGGGCTTCTTCAAGGGCCTGAGCCCCAGCCTGCTGAAGGCCGCGCTGGCCACCGGCCTCATGTTCTTCTGGTACGAGCTCTTCTGCAGCCTCTTCCAGCGCGTGAGGAAGGCCGACAGCTAGCGGCCGCCACGGCCCGGTCTCCCCCGAGCCAGCTCCTGCAGTGAGACTCCACCGGCCACCTCGGCTGCACCGAGGCCCTCCGGCCCCTCCCGGCCCCTCCGGCCGGCTGTCCGAGCCCGGAGGCCGTCCCGGCCCCTTCGGCCGGCCGAGCCCGGAGCACCCAGAGGCCCGGAGGCCGCAGCCTCCACCCACCAGCCTGGATGCCACCGGGAGGGCCAGGGCGTTCTCCCTGCGGACACGGGGGAGGGGGCTGAGGGCGTGGTGGGGTCCCAGCCGCTCCAGTCCAGCTTGAAGTCTCCCTTCCGTCTGGCCCGCAGCCTGAGGCAGGGCTGGGACTTTTTCCTGCCGGGGGCCAAGTGGACCTGTATAACGGCCTTCGCTGGCCACTCAGAATTACCATCGTAAGCGTGCGCCTGCGGGGTTCGGTCAGACATAACTCGCCCTGATGCCGCGGCAGGCGGGGCCCAGGGCCTCATGCGTCTCCAGCCCCGGTCCAAGGGAGCAGCTGCACTCAGCCCTCCGCCTCCGGCTCCCCGACCCCGGCCGGGCCGCAGCTTAGGTTGACTGAGGCTGGGACTCGCCAGGGGCGGGGGCGCTGGCTCCCTCCAGCTTGTTTAATGGACACGGAGGCCAAAGTGCATTCCTCACCTCACCCCTCCGCCTTCTCTCCCGGACACCAGCCGTGCCCCGCCCTCCCCAGATTCCACTTCCTCAGGGGGGGGGGGGGGGGGGGCTCCGGCAGCTGGGCTTCTGGTTCTGGCGGAGGAATCCAAGCTGAACCGGTCACCTTCTGACCACCCCGCCCCCGCCCCCGCCCCCGCCGGACAGCCACGGCCGGGCTGGGAAGGCAGACACCGCAGCCCCGCGGGAGGGGGCGCAGTGCTGAGGGGGGCGGGTGGGTGAAGGCAGCCGACCTGGGACGGCTCCGGGTGGGGCCGGGCAGCCCTCTGGGTGGGAAGGGGCACAGCTGGGCCAGGGGCTGAGCATCAGCTGCCCTCAGCGCCTTCCCGGCTCGGCGTGTGGCCGTGTGTCTCCTCTGCCCCCCCAGAGGGGCCCGCTGTGGCGCAGCCCGGTGAATGGGGGGCAGAGGGAAGAGGGGGAGCAGCCCCGTGAGGGGGCACAGGTGCCCCGGGGAGAGGAGCAGAGGACCCATCCCTCCAGGCGCGGGAGACACTCCAGCTTCTAGAGAAGAGAATATGAAACAGCCACCTTCTCCCAGACCTCCCAGCCGAGGGGCACCCACCTGTGGGGGGCTCCGCAGTGGGCGCGGGACCCCGCCTGCCCCCTCCCCTCCGGCTCCGGCTCCAGCCACTGTCTCAGGAAGGCGCCAGCTGGGAGCAGGCCTGGCGTGGGGGCCCTCTCTCCCGGAGCCTGGCCCCTTCTCTCCTGTTGCAGTTCCCTGCCTCGGCTGGGCCTTCGTGATGCTGGGACCCCGAATCCTGAAGCTCGCCTGCCCTTGGCTGCGGGTTATGAAGGTGCAGGCTGTGACCGGAGGGCACTGGGACACCCGCCGGGGTTTGGGCACTGAAGTCCTGGGCCTGGCGCTGCGGGAGGGAGCGGCCTGAATGTATTTTCTACAAAATCCCATCGAAGTAAACTATTTCTTCACCTCTCCTGCTCACGGCTTCCTTTGCTGCGTTTTCTGAGGACGGCTTCGGCCCTCCTAACAGGAGGAGAACCTGGGCGCCAGGAGACCCATCAACACCCCTGTCTGAGCCAAGGGAACAGGCGTGCCCTGCCGCCGGCGGTGCGCCCTGCACCAGGGCGGACTGGGGTGGCCCTGGCGGCTGCTGGCCCGCGCCTCCGCCAGCCACAGCCAAGGAAGACGCAGCCGGGGCTTGCTCAGTCAGGGGTTGCAAGTTGGCACTAGGAGAATCCTCCCCCCTGATTTTCAACGTCCTTTACCTGTAACGTCTGGAGCAGGAGAGGAGGGCAGTGGGAAATGGTCCAGGCCTTCCCCTCCTGCCCCCTTCCCTTCTAATTGGGGGGCGGGGGTGGAGGAAAACGCGGCCAGCACCTACCCCTCCACCCACCTCTGCACTCCCCCTGTACAACCCACCTCTGCCCTCCCCGACTCCCCCCTCCACCCACCTCTGCCCTCCCCCCGAGTCCCCCCTCCACCCACCTCTGCCCTCCCCCCCAGTCCTCCTCCCCCCACCTCTGCCCTACCCCCAAATCCCCCCCCCTCCCTCCGGCCGCCCGGGCGCGGGCCACGTCCCCGGCCCCTCCCACGCCGCGCGGCCCGCGGAGGCTCCGGGCCGGTTTTCAGCTGAGCCCGGGCTTCCTGCGGGCGCAGCAGCGGGTCCCCCAGCGCCACGAGCTGCCTGGCCCCGACAGGCGGGGCGCACCGGCGAGGAGAACGGGGGCAGAGGGGCGGGGTCCCGGCAGCCCGGCCCCTCCCCGCGCCGAGGGCCTGGGGCAGGCCCGCAGGTGAGGTCAGTCACCGGGACTCCGGCAGGTGGCGCTGCGGGGCGAAGCCGCCTCGGTCCCGCCCACTCGTTGACCACACCCATCCACAGGCCCCGCCCATCGCAGGCCCCGCTCCGCCCCCTTTCACCGCAGGCCCCGCCCCCCGGCGCCGCGGTAGGAAGTGACCTAAGCCGCCGCCCGGCGCCGTTCCCACCGGCCGTGGCGGACGTGGGTGGCGCGCGCCATGCCCGCCGAACGGTCTCCGGGCTCGCGGGCGCCGCACCGGCCGGGCAGGTGGGTCCTGGCGCTCAGCCGCCTCCCTCCCCTGCGGGCCCCGGACGGAGCGGCGTCCCGGGCGTAGGGAAGCTGCAGGTCTGGGACCCCCAAGGTCGTCCCCCGTGACCAGGGGTGGCACCGCGTCCAGAGGCGCTCCAGTTGGGACTGCCTCTGAGGGACATCTTCCCGCGCCCTTCAAGGGGAAGGGCCCGGAGTGGGCCGCCGGAGTCCCTCCCCTCCGGAGGCTAACCGGCCCGGCCCGGGGAGAGCCGCCGGGAGAGCCGCCGGGCGGGGTTGGCTCCCAACCTGCAGGCGGCGAAGAAGTCTCCGCCCACCCTCCGCCCGCCCTCCGCCAGGCGTGGAAGGGTTCCGAGGACACAAGTGCCCTGGCTAAAGCTGGGCCAGGAGCCCCCTCCCCCCTCCAGCCCTCCCCCCTCCCCCCTCCAGCCCTCCCTCACCACCTCCCCCCCTCCAACCCTCCCTCCCACCTCCAGCCCTCCCCCACACACCTCCCCCCACCTCCAGCCCTCCCTCACCACCTCCCCCCACCTCCAGCCCTCCCCCCCACCTCCAGCCCTCCCCCCCACCTCCAGCCCTCCCCCCACACCTCCAGCCCTCCCTCACCACCTCCAACCCCCCTCCAACCCTCCCTCACCATCTCCCCCCACCTCCAGCCCCCCACACACACCTCCAACCCTCCCCCCCACCTCCAGCCCTCCCCCCACACCTCCAGCCCTCCCTCACCACCTCCCCCCACCTCCAACCCTCCCCCCCACCTCCAGCCCTCCCTCACCACCTCCAACCCTTCCCCCCTCCCCTCTTCCCCTCCCCCCACCTCCAACCCTCCCCACCACCACCAGCCCTCCCCCCCACACCTCCAGCCCTCCCTCACCACCTCCAACCCTCCCCCCCACCTCCAACCCTCCCTCACCACCTCCACCCCACCTCCAACCCTCCCCCCCACCTACAGCCCTCCCCCACACCTACAGCCCTCCCCCCCACCTACAGCCCTCCCCCCCACCTCCAACCCTCCCCCCCACCTCCAACCCCCAGCCTTCTCATTCGCCCAGAATGCCGGCAGCTTCAAGCCCGTTTATATGGGCAGGCAAGTGCCTACACCCCCAGCCCAGCGCACCCACCCCACCCCATCAGCTGAGAATCACTGCCTCCTGTTGGGACTGGAGGGTAGGCGCTTCCACGCTTCATCTCTTGCTCTTATGTAATCCCAGATGCTACACGGGCTCCTAAACAGCAGGTGCTTGGCTGGTGCCCAGTCTCTACCAGAAGCCAAGCTTGGTGGGCACTCAGCCAACTGTCAAATGCCAAGGACTGCCCAGGAGTACCTGTCCCAAGCAGCGGCCAGCCCCGCAGTCTGGGAATCGGAATCCCGGCCTCGCCCTCCACATCTGAGGCCCCTCCCTTCCCCCCCTCCTCCCAGGTGCTGTCACTAACCCCCCAGGACAGAGCCGCTGGGCCGATGCCATGGGGGAGCCTGGCAGAGAGGAGTATAGAATCCAGTCCTTTGATGCAGAGACCCAGCAGCTGCTGAAGACAGCACTCAAAGGTGAGCGTGCGGAGCCCCTGAGCCGGGGGCTGGAGCTGCAGACGCGGGGCCCTGGGGACAGGACCAGAGGACTGAGCCATAGCCTGGGAATGTCCTTTGATCTCTGTGAAGAGGAGTCAGCAACGTAACTCTCAGACCAAGAGAGAAGCCAGCATTTGGGAGTGTGAATTATAGTTACATACTTCCTTGTAACTTTTAATTTTGTTAAAATTATTTTTATTGATTTCAGAGAGGAGATAGAAACATCAATGATGAAAATCATTGATCACCTGCCCCCTGCACGCCCCCCCACTGGGGATCAAGCCTGCAACCCAGGCATGTGCCCTTGGCCAGAATTGAACCCGGGACCCCTGAGTCCACAGGCCGACGCTCTATCCACTGAGCCACACCGGCCAGGGCCTTGTAACTTTTAGGTGCTCATGGAAGGGGCATGGGGCACAGAACAGTCCCTGCTCTGTAAGTCCTTAAATTGGACCTGTTGT
Source organism: Pipistrellus kuhlii (assembly GCF_014108245.1). Taxonomy (NCBI): domain Eukaryota; kingdom Metazoa; phylum Chordata; class Mammalia; order Chiroptera; family Vespertilionidae; genus Pipistrellus; species Pipistrellus kuhlii. Next base: position 413,457 of record NW_023425545.1, on the reverse strand, counting down.
GGCTGCAGCCAGCGCTCTGGGACGTGCAGAGCTGCCGAGTCGGGGCAGAGGATGGAGTGTTGAGCTTGGCAGGGGAGACAGGGTCCTCGTCCTGGACCAGGGCCTCCCCGCAGCACTCAGGACAGAAGTGGGACTCGGTTCACAATGGGCAGTGCCACCACCTGCCAAGCTGAGCTTGTTGGCCTGCTCACGTCGGGGGTTCAGGGCGTGTTGAGAACACTTGCTCCTGTAAAGCTCTGCCTCAAAACTAGCATCCTCTGATTAGTCTGTCAGCTGCTGGCCTTCCCCCAGGCAGAGCTGCGTGTGGCTCCCGTGTGTTCTGATCTGAGTGAAATGTGAGCATGTACTGGTTGTGCCCTTCTGTAAACATCGCCAGTCCTCAGGAGCAGGTGGAGCCTGCCTGCCTGTCTCTGCCCCAGATCCAGGTGCCGTGGACTTGGAGAAAGTGGCCAATGTGATTGTGGACCATTCTCTGCAGGACCGCGTGTTCAGCAAGGAAGCAGGACGCATGTGCTATGCCGTCATTCAGGTTGGGGAGCGCCGGTGGAGAAGAGGGGAGACCTGGTTCCGGAGTGGGCAGAGATGGGCAGAGATGCGAAGGACTTGCCCCCGGCAGAGAGGAGGGTCCTCGGCCCGGAGCTCAGGTGAGGGCTGTGATGGCACTGCCCGCCCCCAATGCCGCCACCCTTCCTCTGGCTCACAGGCAGAGAGCAAGCAAGCGGGCCAGAGTGTCTTCCGGCGAGGCCTCCTCAACCGGCTGCAGCAGGAGTACCAGGCCCGGGAGCAGCTGCGCGCCCGCTCCCCGCGGGGCTGGGTCTGCTATGTCACCTTCATCTGCAACATCTTCGACTACTTGAGGGTGAGGCCACCCAGGCACCCTGTGCAGCGGCCAGCCTGTCTCCGGAGGCCACTGAGCCCGTGCTCTGACCCCTGCTCTCCCAACAGGTGAACAACATGCCCATGATGGCCCTGGTGAACCCCGTCTATGACTGCCTCTTCCGGCTGGCCCAGCCCGACAGTCTGAGCGAGGAGGAGGAGGTGGGTGGCCCTGGCCCTGAAGGCGGGGTGGGCGGCTTGAGGGCATCCCTTGCGGAGCAGGAGCCAGGGGGCCGTTAAGGCCTATCGGTTACAGGACAAGCTGCCAAGTCTGGCATTGACCCAGAACAGACAGCAGCCAAAACCTCCCGGCTCAGCGGCTTCCTCCCGGCAGGACAGCCAGCCTACAAAATGGCGAGAGCCTGGGCCAGCTGTGGACGCTGCTGGCCAGAAACCAAACCAGGGCCGGGCGCTGCGGGGGAGGAAGCGGGTTCAGCTGCAGTCTGCAGACAGGCCTGTCTCCGGGCCCAGGCGGAGACCTCAGACACGTCCCTGAGCTCGCTTCCTGTCATAGAAGATTCGGGTGCTGCCCGCCGGGTGGTGTGAGGGTGAAGTGGGGGAATGCGTGTCCGGTGTCACGTACGGCGCCTGGCACGCAGGCAGAGCTCAGTAAATGGCCGCTCTGTGCGGCGGTGGCCCTGCCTGGCTCACCTCCCGCGGTCCCTGCAGGTGGACTGCCTGGTGCTGCAGCTGCACCGCGTCGGGGAGCAGCTAGAGAAGATGAACAGGCAGCGGATGGATGAGCTCTTTGTCCTCATCCGGGACGGCTTCCTGCTCCTCACCGACCTCAGCTCGCTGGCCCAGCTGCTGCTGCTGGAGATCATCGAGTTCCGGGCCGCTGGCTGGAAGATGACCCCAGCCGCCCACAAGTATTACTACAGCGAAGTCTCCGACTAGGCCTCCGGACCGGCTTCCCGCCAGCAGCACTGGCCTGCTTCTGCCACCTCCCACCTCCACCTCCCAGCAGTCTTTGCTCCTCCAGACTTCACTTCCAGCCTTCAGCAGCTCCCGAGAGGTTTCCCACTTATCCAGGGGTTCTGCCCTGAGCTTCTCCTCCTCCCCTCAGTCTCTCCCATACGTCCCACCATATCCTAACCACCACTGCACTGTGTAACCACTGGCACCTCGGTTTCCCATCTGTAAAATGGGTACCCATAGCCTCTGGTAGGATGCTTTGGAATTTCAAGGGGGAAAGGTGCAGGGTACAAGTCACACCAGAAATTTTTATATGTTTTGTATAAGGACCACTTTGGAAACAGATGTATTTCCTCCAGTTTTCATGGGTGGCAGTACTGTATCACATGCTACACAGTTCAGGGTGAGAGTTTCCTAATAAACCTTTGAGATACTAACATGCTTCCCTTCATCACCCAGAAGTCCACCCAAGCAGATGAAAGAGAAGGCTGGGTGGGCCCCAAGTTTCTTGGGGAAAATCCAAGTCCACATATTCCCTCTTTACAAGGTGGGGCAGGGAGAGCGAGTTCCGGCCACGATGGAAAGTAAAGCAGTAAATACGCTGCACCATCCTTCCCGGGGGGCCGCCTTAAGGAGCTACAGCGGAAGCTCGGTGTTTCCAGAGTAGCAGCGGAGAGCCCTGGGCGGCTCCGGAGCCCGCCGCTCCTACCACCAGCGGTAGTGGGCCAGGGCGCGGTTGGCCTCAGCCATCTTGTGCAGGTCGTGCTTCCTCTTGACCACAGGGCCCTGGTTGTGAAAAGCCTCCAGCAGCTCCTTCGACAGCTTCTCCGGCATCAGCATCCGCCGGTGCTTCTTCTCCCGGCACTCGGTGATCATCCACTTCATGGCCAGGAAGCGCCGGCGCCGGTCGCTTAGGGGCACAGGCACCTGTGCAAGACAGGACACGGCACGGTTGGCCGGGAATTAGCCAGGGTTGCAGCCTCCTTCCACGAGCTCTGAGGAGTGGCCGCAGGTTCCCCCTAGGGCAGCCCTCGCAAGGCTCCTGAGGAGAGGGCCGTCTTTTCCTCTGAGCTTCCCTCAGCTGTGGGTGAGCTCAGCATAGCAGGCATCAGCATGAAGCGCTGACCTCTATCTGTATATATAAGCTCAGCCAAGTTAACAAGCACCCATTGGGAAAAGCCTGATCAGCTGGGGTGACAGCCAGCGCAGATGACAGGTGCCTAAAAATAAGACCCTCTTGCCCAAGAGTCATTTGCCAGGTCCTCACTGTGTATCATGACAGACCCTAGGGACACAGACAGCAATAAGAAAGTCTCAATTTTTATGAAGTTTACACCGAAAAAGATGAGAACACCCACTTATGACAATGAAACATAATTAAATACTATTGGGGGCACCTAGTTCAGTTCAACAAATGGTGATGAAGCATCAGTTTCAAGCACTAGAGTAGACACGGTGTATAAAGGATGAGGTATAAATGGCCTCTCGCCATGAGAAACTGACAGAACACAAGATTTTTGGGGGGGTCTAGGGCTCCAGAAGAGGTCACTTGGGTACTTCTTTGTTTTCTTCCTTTTCTGTCATCTTTAACGCTACGGGACTCACATGATCAGATCCTATTGGTCTCTGGCCCCTAGAAAGCTATTAATCTTGATCCAACTCTGGTCCCTCCCACCTGCAGGAATGCCTCCCCTCATCGTTTTCCCAGCCTGCACACTCACCTGATAGAAGCGGCCCCCCTTGAGGATGGGTGCCAGCCCGATCACAGGCTCGCAGTTCTTCAGGGCCTGATGGAAGATGGTGTAGGGGTTGCGTTCAATGTTTGCCTGTTCCTCTGAAGCAGCAGCATGGAACTTCTCAAACTGCTTCCTTTTCACAGCTTCCAGGGTCTGCAACGGGACACAGTGGCAGGGGCTGTCCGGGCATCCCAAACGGTTTCCCCAGCTCAGCGAGTGCCTTGCCCTTCACTCCCATCATCCCGCTCTCAGAGCAGTGCCAGAGTTCTTAAATGCCTCCTCCGCCGCCGCCAGGACGGGAAGAGCGGCTGAAGTTTGGAAGAGGGGAGGGGAATGGCAGTGGTTCATCCTACACACACACACACACACACACACACACATACAAGTTCATTTCAATGACAGGTTCGTGAATCCACTCTTTTTCATGCTAAGCTGAAAGAGACAAGTGCAAAGCTACAGAGAAAGAAAGACGAGAGGAACCAGTTACCTGTGTCATGAGGGATCTCGCCAGGACTTTGTTTCCTCCTTTCATCATCATGTTGATGAATTTACTTCAAGGAGAAAAGAAACATGGTGAGCTTTCCAAGGCTGTGTCCCAGAATCCTTCCTGGCGACCCTCCCTGGGATGGACCCAGGGGAACAAAAGCGTCTCCTCTAACCTGATCACGGGGTCTTCAAACACCGAGCTTGTGTGCGCCGACGGGGCAGCTTTGATGGGCTGAGTCTTCTTGAGCTCCCGATCAAACTTCTCCTCCTCCGTCAGCTCTGCCAAGGGCTTGCGGTAGTATTCCTTGTCAATCAGGGGATCCCTGAATTCTGCGCTGTAGCGGCTCCAACGCACCTGGGTTAACCTGGGAGACCAGGAAGAGGAGGTGGGAGCAAAGCTGACTCCACAAGTGGAGAGGCTTGACTTAACAATGGGCATGTTTGCCAGCCCGCTGAGCAGGGAGCGACGCACACCGCCAGCCCAACCTGAACAGCAGTAATTCTGGCTCTTGTCTCAAGAGGAAGGAGGACCTCCCCGAAACAGGCCAGGAAAGCTTCCTCCTCGTCCTGTGCCAACGACAAGGGCGGGCTCCTGAACCTCAGGGTGGAAACCGCCTATGCATCTCTCCCCCCAACTCCCAGCACAGAAAACCCCCACGCTGAGCTCTTTAGCAAGACCGTGCTTTTAACTCCCAGCCAGAACCCCCGCGGGCAGGGGGCAGAGACCAAGCCTTCCGATCGGCCCGAAGTCACGTCGCTAGTTCAGAGCTTTGGACCCAGCTAGCCCGGCCTCCAGGCTGTCTGCAGGCCCCGCGCGCCCTGCCTGCGGCCCCTTCCTTCCTCCCGGTGAAGACCCAAGCGGCCTCCCAGCTGCCCGCCGCCCTCTCACCCTGGGAACCGCAGGGCGGCGCTCCGTACGCCCAGCGTCAGGTCCGAGCACCGGAGCAGCGCCTTCACCAAGGGGGCGGCCATCTTGGTTTGCCGCGAGGACCCCACGAGAACTGCCCGCGGCGTGCCTGAGCGAGTGACGGAAGACGAGGAAAAGGCCCCGCGGGGGTCCTCAATCTGCGCATCACTCCATCAATCAGCGCGTTAAGAGTCTCTGATCCCGAGGTCCAAAAGCAAGAATCCAAAGGAAACAAACACTCGCCCTCCCGTTCCCCATCGCAGTCAGGCGCTCGCTCCTCTCAGGCCCCCATGCAGGCCCCGCCCAGGCCCCGCTCTCGCAGGTTGTCGCGAGGTTTGAGGCCGCGGGCCTGGCCCGGGCGGCTGCAATATGGCGGAGGCGGAAGGAGAGAGCCTGGAGTCCTGGCTGAGTGAGTATCCGCGGCCACTTTTGCATGTCCTCGGGCCACCACCGCGCCGGCCCTCCTTGCACCCCTGCGGCCGGGCCCCGGGCCCCGCGGCGGCGCCGCCTGTCAGCCTGCGCCTGGGCCCGCCGCCGCCGCCGCCGCCGCGAGCGTCCGCGATCACGCCCCCTCCCCGGCTGGGCGGCCGGCCCCGCCGCATCCGCTGCCCGGGCTGCGCCGCCTCCTCCCCTCCCGCGCGCGTGGGCGTGAGCTCGGTCCTGTCCCGGCCTCCGGGCTCCGGGACGGTGACAGCCAAGCGCTGCCGGCCGCCGGGGAGGGCGTGATGGGGCTGCGGGCGGCGCAGTCCCCGCCGAGGGGAAGCGCCCGGTTTGGGCTGACGCTCCGGGAGCGGCGGGTGCTCCGAGCCCACACGCGCGGCTTCAGGACCGGGACCGTGTGTGCGGGAAGTGACCGCGTGGCGCAGGCAGAATGTTTGAGGTGCGGGTGTTCCAGAGATCAGGAGCCGAGCTCTGCGCCCCCGCCCCGCGCGCACCTGGACCGCGGAGCGGAGCGGGGCGCCCAGCCTGACGCCGGGTGCAGCGGCCCATTTTGCTAGGATCGCGGGTGCAGCTTTGAGCTGGCAGCGCCCTGCCGAGGGGTTCGGAGGGCCACTTTCCTGGGCGCTAGCGGAGGCTCCTGCAGGCTTCTGAGGGGGCAAGCTGGACGTGGTGGTCGGCGCGGAGAGATGCCCAGGACATGAGCTCTGCAGAGAGCTCTTATTCGCTAGAGCCTCCAGGCCTTGGAGCTGAGGGCTGTTCCTCCAATTGCCCGGCCTTTCTTAATAAACTCCCTTCAGGTGGGTGAACCGAGGTCACATCCGCTCAATCTGCCGTTGTAGGCAGGTCACAGCGCTTCTGGGACTGTTCTCCAGGAGGCTTACAGCGCTCCAAGACATTCACTGGTCAGGTTTCCTGGTGAAGCAGATACTGGCACAGCTGCCCACAGAGGGGCCACCTGACTAGTCAAACCCCTGCCAGGGCCACCCAATCAGAACACAGCAGCACTGGAGCTGGTTGATTCCCAGATATCCATGAGGACATTGGAGCAGTGTGAGTTTACTAGGTGTAGAGTTATGTTTTGAAATAAGAGAGGCACAGACCTGTTTTTGAGGGAGAAGGGAGATGAGGAGAGGGGAATGGGATGGTATCTGCAGGGACTACAGATGTCCCCGACTTAACCATCGTTCCACACAATTTTTCGACATTACTGGCGCTAAGCGTTCAGTAGGAATCGTACTTCAGAGTTTGAAATCTGACCCTTTCCCAGGCTAGCGTTTTGCAGGAGGGTACTCTCTCCAGGCAGTGCCAGCAAGCCCGGCGCCCACCGGCCGCTGGAGCACAAGCGTAAACAGCGGATACCTACCCTGAACGGCGCTGCCAGTGCTTTTTGGATATCGTGTTCTAGGCTAAGCAGTAATGTTGGGTAGGTAGGTGTGTTACATGCATTTTCGATTTAACGGTATTTTCAGCTTAGGAAGACTTTCTCTGGATGTCACACAGTGGTAAGTCTTAAAGGTGTGAACTGTACCAAGCGAATGAATGAACCCTGGTTTGGGGCGTGCAGTCGGGGTGTTTGGTGTTTGGGGGTTTCTGTGGGAGAGCGATGGGAACGGAAGCTGGGGAGTTACACCTTTGCAATTCCAGCCCGCGGAGTTTACATGTCTACATCTGTCAGACCCCCTCGCCCACTCTTCCTTGAGAAGTCAGTTTTCAGGAGAATTGCTACTGGGGTTTTTTATAGGATGGATTGGAGCAGACATTCTGGAAACCGGTGTGAGGGAGGTGGGGAAGGGTGGGGGCAGGGATAAGAAGATGGGGGAGAAATTTAAAAAGACGTTGAGAAGGAAGGGACTATGGACTGAGAAATAGATGAGTGGGAGAGGCGAGGGAAGAGAGGTCAACAGTAGGGGTTCAGACCTGGGTGCCTGAAAGTCAGGGCGCAGGAAGCTGTGTCATAGAATTAGGGAAGTCCGAAGGAGAAGTGACGACTTTGTTTTTAGTCTCATATCTGTACCAAAGAAGCGCTTACAATTACACTCCAACTTGTTATTTGCTCGGGCTATGTCTCGCGTGTTGCAGCAGTATTAAGTGCATTTTGGACTTTCAATATTTTTATCTTATGAAGAGTCGTAAGTCAAATGAGTTAATGGTATGAACTAGAGCAAGTGAACGAACCAGTGCTTGGGCTCGAGCACATCCTATGCTAGGGCAAGCATGTCAAACTCATGGCCCGTGGGCCCCAGGCCATGTTTATGTGGCCTGTGTTAGCCTCTGAGTTTGACATGCTTGCTCTAGGGCCTTGTCACTCCGTAGTTTGCCAGAATTATTGCAGAAGCCCCTGCTGCGTCCAGGGTAGGAGCCCAGTCTTGTGCTTTTCCTGAATTCCCCCCAGAGCCTGGCATGCTGTGTGCTTGATTTTCTGTGGGTGCCTAGCAAACACCGGTGATTGGCCCCCAGCAATAAAGGTTGGCACTCCACTCTCTTTCACCCCTTGTTCTCGCCTCTGCCTATTTTTGATTTTTTTGCTGCATAGAACTGTCTCTGGAGCATCTGAGCTAGGCTGGGATGGGGTAGCCAATGCTGCTGTTTCCATCCCTACTTGTCTTACGAGGTCCCACGACGGTCAAGGCTGGTGATGGAATTAAGCTGAAAATGAGAGGAGGGAACTGGAGGCACAGACACAGAAGAGAGACTTTCAGTAAAGATCTGAAATGGAAACCTTGAGTCAGAGTAGATCCCAAAGGGGCAATTCTAGACGGCAGGGTCTGCGAGGGAAGCCTGATGTCGCCTGTGTGCAGGTGATGGTGAGTGGTGAGTGGGTGGAAGGTCGTGTGCACCTGCCTGGGGAGGCAGCGGGCAGATGGAGCCATCCATCCACCCAGAGTGGTCCCCAGTGGATTCTTCCGGCCTGGAGCTGGCTGAGAGCCCGGGAGGTGGTCCGAAGTGGGGCTGCTGAAACCAGGGCTTCTGTGCCCATGTGTAGGCACAGCGCTCCCTGCAGGTTTGCAGTAGAAAGTTCTGCCGAGATGAAAGGAAATGGGGTTCTAGAGAAGGTGAACACAGTGAAAAGCAAGCAGGCCGAATTCCTGGAAGCAGGAATGCTGTTGGAATTCTAGCGTGTCTGGGAAAAATACGCTTTTGGTGAATGCCTGTTGCGTGGGTGCGAGTGTGTGTGTGTGTGTGTGTGTGTGTGTGGTGAAGAGGGGGTGACCACATCTATATTGGAAGATACTTTTCCAGTTGTAAACAGTGGGAGTGAGTAGGCTTTTTTTTTTTTTACAGAGAGGAAGGGAGAGGGATAGAGAGTTAGAAACATCGATCAGCTGCCTCCTGCACAACCCCCACTTCGGATGTGCCCGAAACCAAGGTACATGCCCTTGACTGGAATCGAACCTGGGACTTTTGAGTCCTCCAGGCAGACGCTCTATCCACTGAGCCAAACCGGTTTCAGCTAGGCTGCTTTTTCTTATACAAACGTGTGACTGTTCCCAACATAATAAAGATGGGTTGGGTATGACCCTCTTAATTTTGTATTTCCACCGCCTCTAGCTGTCATGTGAGAGCTGTAAGCATCTCAGGTGTTCGGGATTAGTAACACAGCCGCGCTAACACCTGAGAAGGTTTCAGATAACTGGGAGAGACTCGGGGCTTCTCTGGACGGTGACAGTGGGTCACTATGGCAGTTACAGCCACTTTTTTTTTTTTTTTTAATATATTTTATTGATTTTGTACAGAGAGGAAGGGAGAGAGATAGAGAGTTAGAAACATCGACGAGAGAGAGTCATCGATCAGCTGCCTCTTGCACACCCCCTACCGGGGATATGCCCACAACCAAGGTACATGCCCTTGACCGGAATCAAACCCGGGTCCCTTCAGTCCCCAAGCTGACGCTCCGAGGATATGCTTCCTTTATTGATTCTAGAGACGGAGGGAGAAAGAAACATGGATCAGTTAGTTGCCTCCAGTATGTGCTCCAACTGGTGATAAAACCCCTGACTCCTTGGTGCGCTGGTCGGCACTCTAACCACTTAGCAACATGGGCCAGGTCTATTTGTGTTCGTTTTGCCGAAGATGGTCTACTCTGTAAGCTCCATGAGCTGAGAACTGTTTCCTTGGTGATTTTCCCAATATGGACAGCAAGTGGTACCATGTGATTTTCTGCCTGACTGAGCTGTCGAGGCTTCTGTTAGACAAGAAGTTTGGGAAAAACATACCTTCACACCCAGGCCTGCCAATTATTGGGAAAACCTTCTGCTCTGTCCTCCTTGCTCTTTGTAACTGTTGTCCTCTTCTTGGTCTGTCCCAAGATAAGGCCACCAATCCTTCCAACCGCCAGGAGGACTGGGAATACATAATCGGCTTCTGTGATCAGATCAACAAGGAGCTGGAAGGGTGAGTCTCAGAGCTATAAGGGGACAGGTGTCAGTCACTGGGAAGGCACAAAGCTGAGGCCGAGGCGGTCTAGCCAGAGGGGCTCAGGGTCAGCGACTGAAAATGTGGTCTGCTTGTCTCCTAGGCCACAGATCGCTGTCCGACTGCTGGCCCATAAGATCCAGTCCCCACAGGAATGGGAGGCAGTCCAGGCCCTGACGGTAGGTTTTTCATGCTGAGGGTGGGTCTTCCTGAGCCCAGGCTGTTCTAGAATGTTGGTCAGATGTTTTAAAAACGTGCGCGCCCTTGTGCCAGGCACTGGGGCTTCAAAGCTGACTGCCCGGCACTGAGGTCTAGTGGGCGAAGCAGAGGCTGAGGGAGGGAGCCAGAGGCAGACCCTGAGCCGGGAAGGGGGAGTGGGGGGCTCAGAGGAGGCTTCTGGAAGAGATGTTGACAGAGCTGTCCTGCCGGTTAAGAGCTGGCCAACTGAAGAAAATGGAAGTGAGTAGAAGTCATTCCGGCGCAAAAAGTAATGCATCACACCAAGGGAAGGCGTCACACCAAGAGGCAGATCTAGAGGTTATTCAGGCAAACAAGATTCAAGCACAGATCCTCTCACCGAGACCGGAGGAGTCACCCCAGGGTTCTGTATGACCACGGCGGTGCTAGGAAGGGGGAGAGAGGAAGCCCACGTGCGCCTTTGTCGCGATTAAAGTGGAGCAGCGGCCTTCAGAGAGGCTCTCGGTGGTTTTGGACATTTGATGATAGATGGAGACACTTTTGGTTGCTTCATGTCACAGATGCTACTGGCATCAGGTGGGTATATAAACACCCTGCAACACATGGGACAGGCTTTCATGAGAAATGACCAGCGCAAACTGTCAGTGATTGCACAGCTAAAAAGCCCTGCTCTACAGAGACGGAAGCAAGGACGGGACCCTGGGCTGGCGTGCTCCTTGGCTAAACTGCAGGCAGAGGAAAGCTGATGATAGTTCTATGGTCCCAGAGGAAAATAAATGGGAGCAGGGGGAAGGAACATAGCATGTCATCTAAAAACTAGGAAACAATTAAAACTTTTACCTCCCACCTCCCCACATTGTTGATCAGCTTGTGGAAAGAACCCTGGACCCAGAATGAGAGTCATTCTCGGGGCCTCTTTCCTCCTCTAAAATGGCAGCATCTTGCGGCACCCCCACGAGTTCTCCTGTGTGTCTGCAGGTGCTGGAGGCCTGTATGAAGAACTGTGGGCGGAGATTTCACAACGAAGTGGGCAAGTTCCGGTTCTTGAATGAGTTGATCAAAGTCGTCTCTCCAAAGGTCAGTCAGTGCAGTTTCCTAATTTCTAGGAACTTCCTTAGTGTGTCTCCCCCTCCTTCACCTACTCGCTGTTACTGCACAGCCAGCAACTCATGGATCCGAATTTCTTCGCCTCCCGTCCTTGGAGCGCGGGGCCCTGTGGGGAGCGGATGACACCACAGGTCACAGGGACAGGCAGACCTCTCTGGCAGGCTCCCAGCCTAAATACAAGCAGCAGGGCAGCCGCTGTGTATCTGGGGAGGGCCTGGACGGCACAGGCCTTTGGCTTCTAGCACAGAAGCCAGGTGTGTGGCCGGCCTCATGGACACAAGGAGCTAGCCTCCCTTACTGAGCTACTCAGGTTCTGTTGCTCACTCGTGTTGCTTATGCTCTGGGCACCAACTTATAGCAGAGGGAACAATTCTTGTGCTACAGACACTGGCTCCTTTGAGATAAAGTGTAGTTCCTGGCAGATTGTGCATGGGAACTCAGGGCTGAGATCCCAGCCCCCTGCCTAACCCCAGGTGGATACAGCTCGGCCCCAGGCAGTGTCCTCTCCCCACCCTGCTGCCTCACACCTGATCCCTGCTGGCTTCCCATACGTCTGAGGGCTCTTAACTTTAGTGACCATTTCATTGCTGCGAGAGCGCCTTCCCACTGTTTCTGCCTCCAGACTCCAATTACCGATTTCCTTTTGCCTCTTAGTACCTGGGGGACAGGGTGTCTGACAAAGTGAAGACCAAGGTTATTGAGCTGCTTTATAGCTGGACTTTGGCCCTGCCGGAAGAATCAAAGATCAAAGATGCTTACCACATGCTGAAGAGACAGGGTATGTGCCTGCCCGCCTCAGCCTCCGTACAGCCCAAAGGCTGGCTGAGGCCAGGAAAATGAGGGGTGTCTGCTGCCCCCAAGCTACACCCCTTCCTCCCTCCTGAAGACAATGGGAGGTTGATGGGAGCTGTGTGGAGCCTGCTTGTCCCTGCCCCTACAGGTCCTGATCACAGGAATGTGTCCCCTGGCTGTGAGCAAACCCTCTACCTGTGTCACCTTTCAGGCATAGTGCAGTCTGACCCCCTGATCCCTGTGGACAGGACCCTGATCCCTTCTCCACCGCCTCGTCCCAAAAACCCTGTGTTTGATGACGAGGAGAAATCCAAGGTAAAGTGCATCCAGCCTGCAGTCCTCAGGGAGGTGTGGCATTGCTCATGCTGCAGGGAGCTCCCGTTCCCCAGCTGGAGTGCTACCTTCGCCTTCACCTTTGATACTCTTCTCACCCAGCTTTTAGCCAAATTGTTGAAAAGCAAAAACCCAGATGACCTGCAAGAGGCCAACAAGCTGATCAAGTCCATGGTGAAGGAAGTGAGTGGGCTCTGGGCCTGGGTGTGGGGTGGAGGAGCCCATGACATGGAGCAGAAGTCCTTTCCCTTGGCATCAAGCTTGCTCTTCGCCCCTGCCACCAGGCCACCCCTGGAGGCTGTGGACGGCATAGCGGAGCAGTAGTGGACGGGGACAGGACTGTCACTTTAACAGAAAACCTGCTAACGTTCTGAGGCCCATGGCTCCTAAGCACCGTGCGTTGGGGAGCCTCCAGGAGTGGCCTCACTCTAGTGTTCCCCGGGGTGACTCAGGCCCCGTGGGACTTGGGGGGCAGTGGGATGAGTCTAGTTGAGCTTTCTCCTTGATCCTCTGCAGGATGAGGCACGGGTCCAGAAGGTGACCAAGCGCCTGCACACCTTAGAGGAGGTGAACAACAACGTGAAGCTGCTAAGTGAGATGCTGCTTCATTACAGCAAGGAGGATTCGTCGGAAGCAGATAAAGAGCTCATGAAGGTAGCCCCCCAACACGAGCAAGCTGGGCTCTGGGCAGGGAGCAGCCTTCGCCAGGTGCCTGCTCTGCTGAAGATGCTGCCTCCAGACTCCAATTACCAATTTATAGCTGGACTTTGGACACATCTGATGGTCCCTAACTTAGGAAGCGACATGGCAGCCAAAGAGGGGATTGGCACCGCCAGTCTGCGGGAGCCATGCCTAACTCGCCCCGGGCAGAGGAGCTGCATGTGCACTGACTCTGAGAGCTGTTCTCAGCCTTGCCTCCTGGAGTGTGCCCGAATGTGGCACCTGTTCTTGGGCACAGGGAGATTCTGAACTCTGAGCGCATGCCAGCAGGGGTGTACTCGCCCTTGTCCGTCCTGGTGACTTCTCTGCCTAAGCAGGCATTTGGGTGACAGTGTGGTGCAGGCTGGCAGCAGAGGACTGTGCTGGGCCAGCTCTATCAGAACTGACCACGAAGCCAAGAGAGCCTGTGATTGGGGCATGAATGCTAACGGAGATGATCTCCGGTTTCCATGTCTGGGTCTCTTCCAGGAGCTGTTCGATCGGTGTGAGAGTAAGAGGCGGACGTTATTTAAACTAGCCAGTGAGACAGAAGACAATGACAGTAGTTTGGGTAAGTGAAGACTAGTGACAAGGATGACCCAGGAATTGAATGTGTGTGTGGAGGATCAGGGATGATGTCTTTTCTACTCTAGGAGACATCCTGCAGGCCAGTGACAACCTCTCCCGAGTCATCAGCTCCTATAAAGCAATCATTGAAGGGCAGGCCATCAATGGTGAGGTGGCCACCCCATCCCTGTTGGACTCGGAAGGTACAATGTTTCAGTTCCTCGTCCTGGAACCCTGCAGACCAGCCGCCATCCCCACCAACCACAGGTGCAGGCTGACCACTGTGTCAGCCCACAGCCTCAAGGGCATTCTAAATGGTTCTCCAGCTTCCGAGAGGGCACGGATCGGACAGGCTTTCTCCACCTGCCCTCACCTTTCTACTTGGCATGAATGCCCATGGGTTAGGGTTAGGCCAGAGGCGGCATAACTATTCCGATGCCCCTAATTATCCCCCTTCCCTTCTATTCACTCCTCCAGGACATCACCACTCCAGGGACCAAGGCACTCTCATCGACCTTGCAGAGTTGGATGCACCAGGCAGCTCAGCCCCCGTTTTGGCCCCCACACCACCCTCCTCCGGCATCCCTATCCTCCCTCCACCGCCCCTGGCCTCAGGACCTGGGCGCAGCCGCTCGTCCAGCCAGGCCGAGGCCCCCCCAGGGCCCAGCAACACAAGCAATGCCCTCTCCTTGCTGGATGAAGAGCTGCTCTGCTTGGGTGTGTCCTGGAGGAAGGCTGGGAAGGGCTGCTTCTAGCCGCTAGAATCTACCAGAACTAGGAGAGAAAGGGCATGGCATTGGAAGGGGGCTGTGTGGCGCACTGTGTGCTTAGTAAGGAGAGGGAGGCCTCAGTTTAAGGAGAGAGTCGGGTTTAGTGGCCCTCAGGCTGGCTAGGGGCTGGGTGCAAACAGTAGACCCAGTGTCTTGCTCTACTTCCACCTTCCCTGGAACACCCCCCAACTGTGACCCCCCCTCCTTGGGGGAGGTAGAGCTGGGGCTGCCCTTGTGCAAGGCCTCTGCTCCTCACAGCCATCTCTGTTCTCAGGCCTTGCTGACCCAGCCCCTAAGGCTCCTCCCAAAGAGTCCGCTGGAAACGGCCAGTGGCCCCTGTTCCAGGTAGGTGCCCCAGTGACTGAAGCACTGGGCAACCCTGACTTGTCAGTGTCTTTTCCCAACTAGTTCTTAGCCCCTGGGGCCCTGTCCTTGGAGGGCTGCTACGTCAGTGGGATTGCCAAGGAGCCAGGAGCGGAGAGCCAAAACCCTCTACACCCCTTGCTCACTTGTCCTTTCCATTCCCCATAGAATGAACAGTCGGACCTGGACTTCTTCAGCCCCAAACCTGGGACTGCTGCTTGTAGCCCCTCAGACGGGCCTGTCCTCCAGCCCTCAGCAGCCCCTGCAGGCAACTCCCAGCCTCCACTGCCACCCCCCTTCCCAGCTCCTGTGGTCCCAGCCAGTGTTTCTGCTCCAAAAACAGGCTTTTTGTTCCCCACTGGACTGGCCCCCGCTTCGACCCCAAAAGCTGAGCCCACAGTCCCTGGGTACCATGGCTCAGCTTTGAGTGACAGCTCCCTGCACCAGTTGGATGCCCTCGATCAGCTTTTAGAAGAAGCCAAAGCGTAATGAGTGGAAGACGGGGGTTGAGGGAGGGAAGGTTGGGCTTAGAACCAATGGGGTTGAGGATATTGTTTTGGTCTGACCTGAGACTGGAATCTGAAAGCTAGAGGGTAGGCAGGAGCTAGCTCTGGCCTGGGGCAGGAAGGGGTGGGGGGAGCAAGGGCGGTAAGTGCTTTGTAAGGGTTGGCTCAACAGCTCTGCTTGGTCTCTGACTTGCCTTCTCCTTTGCCTCCCAGGACCTCAGGCCTGGTGAAACCCATCTCCTCCATCTTCCCTGGGGCCACCGCCTCCCCTCTGATCCCCAGCGGCACTTCAGCTAGGCCTCTCCTGCCGTTCTCCACGGGGCCTGGCAGCCCTCTCTTCCAGCCACCTGTCTTCCCATCCCAGGAGAGCCCCATGAAGGGGCCTGAGCTCTCCCTGGCCAGTGTCCATGTCCCTCTGGAATCTATCAAGCCTAGTAGGTGTAGCAGCTTGGAGTGGGAGAAGTGGGGCCCAATCACAGCACTGTGGGGAGGGCTGGGTTGGTACAGGCTCTCCTTGCTGGTGACCTGCTTCCTTATTGTCTTTGCTACTGCGCAGTCTTGTGAAGTTCTGACAGCAGTCCTTTCCCAGACTCCTTCACGGAGCACTGCTCTCCCCACTTGGCTGTAGCGGCACCCCCGGTTCTGTTGGGGATTGTTGACCTTCTCGCTCCTTCCACCCACATGCCACCTTCTTACAGGCAGTGCCCTTCCTGTGACAGCCTATGATAAAAACGGCTTCCGCATCCTCTTCCACTTCGCCAAGGAATGTCCGCCAGGACGGCCCGATGTGTTGGTGGTGGTTGTGTCCATGCTGAATACAGCTCCTTTGCCTATAAAAAGCATCGTGCTGCAGGCCGCAGTGCCCAAGGTACTTCCTAGGGCCTCAAGAGGCAGAAATTACCTTTATCTTGTGGCCAGCAGGCGGCAGTGTGTGTCTGATGTGACCACACTGGGTTCCACCTGCCCGTCTCTTCACAAGGAGCTTTCTCTCTCTAGTCAATGAAAGTGAAGCTGCAGCCACCCTCTGGGACGGAACTCGCTCCATTTAGCCCCATCCAGCCACCTGCAGCCATCACCCAGGTCATGCTGCTGGCTAATCCACTGAAGGTGAGCTAGAAGCTCCAGATGAGGATTTTGTGAGCACCACCTTAAGCCCTTGCCCCTCCCAACCAGAAGTGCTGTGGCACTGTAGCCTTGACCTTGTCCCTTTCCCACCCTGGGTCAGTGGCTGAGTGAGGATGGGGTGGTGGGATCAGGACCTGTCTTGTCAGCACAAAATCCTAGAGGTTAACAGTCTCACATCCTGCCCGTCTGTCACAGGAGAAGGCGAGGCTTCGGTATAGACTGACCTTCGCCCTTGGGGAGCAGCTGAGCACAGAGGTGGGTGAGGTGGACCAGTTCCCTCCTGTGGAGCAGTGGGGGAACCTATGACCCTGAAGGATGCGGTCATCTCCCCTCTGAAGCCCAAGTAGGCTGCCCGAGACAGGAGGGCTCTCCGGGTCGTCGTTCTCCACGTCCTGACCACAGCGCGTGAGCTTTGGTATGGAACAGGCCCTGGGCCTTGCTGCCAGGAGCTGAACTGCCGTGATGGTCTCTCCTCCTTTGGCCCCGTAAGAGGACTTGTTTGTATCTACCTGTGTGACTCAAAGTGGCCATGTACTGTTGGGCGGGATGTGGCCCGGACTCTGCACGGTCTCCCTGGGAACAGAAAGCTGGAGTAGGTCTTCCCTGGTGTTGGCACTTGCTGCCTGCCGCAAGGGAGGAGTCTCTGAAGACTTGGGGTCCTTCCTGAAGGACCAGGTCCTCACCCCCCACCCCCACCATGCTACTCTGTGCTCCCCTTGCTGGCAGTCTCCTACCTCCAGGAAGGTGGTCCCAAACGGGCCCGGGCCCGAGAAAGGAGTGGGTGCTGCCTTCCAGTCAGTACCACGGCCACTGGATAGTGTATGCCTGTCTCTGGTGATGGCAAGCTGTGTCCTTTGGACAGCTCAGCAGGACATGGAGCTCGGCCTATCAGAAACAGAACTTGGCCCCAAAGTAGCTAAACTAAGGATAGGAGCAAAACAGAAGAGAACCATTGATTCCCCTTCTCCGAAACAGGTACTCGGAGCTTTCTGCAAAAAGTTTGCCTCCCACCGTGGGAACAGGCAGCCTATTCACTACCTCTTGCTTGGCATGAAATAAACTGCTGTCTTGCCCTTCGAGCCTCTGAAGGGAGGACAATTCCTGCCCCCCCCTGTACATCTTCTTGCCTTGGCCTCCCCCTACCCCCAAAGAGCCTGTCAGAACACAAGTTAGACAGGAGGCCTCAGGGTCAGGCAATTGCACTAGACTTACCTGCTGCCCAGAAACTGACTGTCCCAGCTGCTGAGGGTACTGTCAGCGAGATGTTGGGTCTGGAGATGGTGAGATTGGGGGCCATGCTTGAATCGAGTCACCAGACCTTATTGCTTCAACAGTGCTCGGCCCCAGCTAGCTTGTGCCAGCCTGTAGGCCTTCCAGGGCAACAGGAAAGCAGGACCACCACTGGGGAAAGAGGACACAGCTCGCCTGAATTCAGCTGGACGGGCTCAGAGCCATCTCCAGGGAAAGGTGGCACAGCCTCGTTCCCAGATCCCTCCCTGTTCCTTGCCAGACTTCCTTCCTCTTTCAAGAGGTCATCTTCCCTTCCCTCCCGCCTTTGGCAAGCAGGTTTCACTGCTTTGTTAAGATAGGTCAAAAGTGAATTGATTTCACTGCTTATGGAATAAATCCAAGAGTTTTCCAGAGACTGGCTGCCGCAGCCTGGGAAAGTCTGGGATCACTACATGGAAGTGTACCTTTACAATAAGACTTGGACGTTAAAATTGTTTATGAATGTTACTGTTTCATGACAAACAGCTATACTTATATCAACTTTGCCCTTATTTTACTGCATGTTAAATAAAACCATTTTCACCCTCCTGGGAATTCTAATAGACACCATTCACCCCACTGGGAAGGGGCCCCACTGATGAATCCCAAAGGTAGACATCACCTAGGTGTGTGTTTTATTTCTTTTCTTTTTTTCTTTCTCCACCTAGGTTTTTGTTTAAAAGTACAGGTTCCTGGACCTTTTTCTTTTTTTAAGAGTTAACCAGAAAGTTAACATCAGTGCTTCGGATGCTTCTCAGGTGGGGCCAAATTTCAGAAGCACAAGTAAATCACTGAAGGCTCCTGTCCGTGTTTCCAATTGTAGGCAGGAGGGCACTGCACTCACCATAACTTGTAGGGGTGTCTTTCTCTTCCATGTCAAAAAGAACATAATAAGCATTTTCTTAACTCTTACTACATTAAGTTCACAGGGCCCGATAAAAACTCCCTGGCTGAACTCTGTAAGGACTTGCCTTATATTTGCAAAAGGAAACATTTATTCTTTAAAAAAATGTATATACATCGCCACACAGATACCGTGCTGGAACAGCTCTCAGCCAGCCTCAGGAACCTTCCAATGAGCCTTCTTTTATAATTGCCCGAGCCAGATTTCGTGCCAAAGAAAGTCTCAGCATTTCCACCTTGGTGGCCTCTATGTCGTCATCCTAAGAGCAAAGAGAGCCAGCATGAGGCACAGCAGGAAGGGACCCTTTAAAGTTCCCACGGCTCTACCCAAAGCAGAGAGAGGGCACCTGGCACTCAGCAATAGCTTCCAGCAAGAGTTGCCTGCACAGGACCACCACCACTGACTGACAGGAAAGAACAGATCGGAACTCTAGAATCACGCCATTTTTTCTAAAAGAAGTTAGTGTGTCATGGTTTCAGGTTAAGAGGCAGGTGAGTTTGTAAGGGGCCAGTGTTTGTGGAAGGAGGTGGGGGAGCCGGAGATACAGGGAGCCTTTTTCATAGCTGCTGTGAAACCAACCCAGGAAGCTACAATAACCTGCAGTTGCTGGTCAGGTTCTCCTTGCTCTGGTCGTCCTGAGGTCAAGTCCTCCAGACATCTCAGCAGCTCGTACGTTTGCTCCGCTGAGAAAATCACCTAGGAGAGAAGCTGCTGCTAGCTGATGGCCTTCTGCGCATGCCCTGAGGGGGTGCTTTGTATGTGCAGCCTGGGAGGAAAACACACCTCTATTCTCACTCCCAGGCCTGCGATGGGCATGGTCAGGAGGCAACTGCCTCATTTTAAATTAAGTAGTTTTTCTTGGGTGGACACTAGACTTCCAGAGTGGGTGCTATTGGGGAGACCGATCCAGGGGATGACGTATGTTTCCGCATCTGCACTGTCAAGGACTACAAAACGTGGCAGAAAAGCATTTGGGCTCAACCTGTACCTGTTTCTGTTCCAAAAGGGGTAGGGCATCTGTTAGGAGTGTCATCCAGAAAGACCGGGGGGCAATCTGAGAAGTCATCAGGGACAGGAGGAGAGAAGCCGCATCAACAAAACGCTTGTCCCCATATAATCGGTGGAATTCGCGATACTTTCCTATTGAAAAAAGAGCACGAGGTCACCTTTGGCCCTAAAAAAGAGAAGGCAGATGCCAGCCCAGCCATTCCATAGAGTAGGGAATTCTTCAAAGCTGTATCCAATTCAGGAACCAACGAGACCACACACTTTGAAGAGACTCAAACCAGCCAATCCGGGGAGAAGGTAAGCATTAAACAAGAGTTACAGGTTATGACAGATTGAACAAAATAACCCAGAAGACCACTACTTGATGTAAATAAAAGACTAAAGCAGGGATGAAGGGAAAGCCTGCCATATAATGGGATGCCAACTATAAGGAGAGGCAGAAAATCAAAGTGGGTGGAAAGTTCAATGAGGAGCAAACAAGACATTTAAATAATTCCAAAGTATCTCCCCAAATTATTAAACCAACGCGAAAGGCAGGGCTGCCTGGAAGAAACAGCTGGTGGACGCCACTTTAACCAAATGACCAGAGTGAACTCCAACAAGGGCCACAGCACAACACATCACCTCGGCTGCATTTCCACCCCAGACACAAATCTAAATCTGATCACGAGGAAACATCAGATGAACCCAAATTGAGGACATTCTACAAGAGAGCTGAACTGACTCTTCAAAATGTCAAAGTTAAGAAGCACCAAGAAAAGTAGAGGCACTTAAACTAGCGAATTTGGGTGAAGTGTACATGAGGGCTCCTTATTCCTCACACTGCTTTCACAACGTTTATGTTTGAAATTACTAGAAAATAAATATTACCAAAAATTGTACTTTACAAAGTCTGGCACACAGGGTTCTGTATGGTCTGGGGTTTGGGCTTAACAGAAAGGTAACACTGGAGAAATCTTGAACAGAACATCCAATTTTCACAAGTGTCCACTGGTGCCAACTGTCCAAGGGACAGAGCCCAAGAGACTCACCCAAGAATGTCAGTCGGTCGCTGAGCATCATGGCCGGCCCCAAGTTGTCAATGAGATCTAGGTCAGAAAAGCAGCCTCGCTCACAGTAATCCATGAGGAACCTGCAAGGCCAGACCCGAGATCAGAAAAGCACTCCTCGGCCTCCCAATTCCCCAGACAGTTCCCGGAAGCGGACACTGGCTGAACCCACCTGTCTGACACCAGCGTGGCAAAGGCGGCATCTTTGGCTCGAATGCTCCAAGAGAGGGCGGAGCCCAGGCGATTGTTGCGGACAGCTTTCATAGCTAGGATCTTACAAATGCTGCGAACTGTGGGCAGGAAGGGAAGAGGTGAGTCCTTCACTCTGCAAATCATTCCTAAAGGCTGCTGGGAAAGGGACAGCCTTCTCACCTCCTCAGCCTTCCAGGCTCCCCCACACGCCCCAAATCCAGTTCGGTCGGCAGAACTGGGGTTCTAAGTTGCCTCCTGATGTTAATAGTATGACCCGCCCTGACAGGATGGCTTTGTGAGCTGATTTGATTTCAGGGGTGGCAATAAGTTACTTATTGCTTCCCCCAGATCGGCTCTTCCGTTACCGTTCCAGGTGCCAAAAATCCCATCCTCCCTTGGGTCCTGAATGCCACATCTTTCACAGTCTAAACACACAAGTGCCTCCGGGAAGGATAACTTGGGTTTTTATCACGCATCAGTGAGAAGAGAAGGGGCAAACTTTATCATTTCCTCCCTGTTCTTCCCAGCCACCTCTGGTCCTGCCTCCCGAGCCAGCCTTATCTGGCAACAGCAACTCCCTCGGGACAGGCAAACTCAACACTGACCCAGCCCTGACCTCAGAGTAAGGAGAGGAGTGGTGGGTAACACTTTTAAAAAGGCAGCGTGCTCGTCTGGATGGTGTGCCTCACTGGTTGAGTGTCAGCCTACAAACCAGGTGGTCATGGCTCAATTTCCAGTAGGGGGCGTGCAGGAGGCAGCCCATCCCTGATTTTCATCATTGATGTTTCTCCCTCTCCCTTCCTCTCTGAAATCAATAAAAGTTTTTGTTTTTTTTTTAATAAATAAAAAGGCGACGTGCTTGGTTGTTTCTAGGTCCCAAAGAATCCCTAGTTTTGTCCCTCCCCAGTAATGTTCCTGTGTTGGGTTCTTTTTGGCATCCACTTCCTGACCTCTCTGCAGGCTAGCGGGCCTGGTCTGAACACAGAGGCCATGCTGAGGGGAGGCGGACTCACCTTGCTCAGTCATCTGCCGCTGCTCACAAATCCGCAGCACCTTGAGGGCTTTCTGCTCAGTGCTCAGAGGGATGCGCTCAATGTGCAGCTCCAGGGAAACGCGGCCCAGCTCAGGGCAGTAGTCAAAGTAATCCACCCCCAGCTGCCACAGGCTGCAAAGGCCCAAGGACAGACATGAGGACTTGTCTGGGTGCTGCCGGGGAGCTCTGGGATTGGCCCCCAAGATGGCTCATCTCTAGTCCGCCATGGCCTTCAGGGAACATAGCCCCACTTCCAATGCACCTGCATGCTGAGAGCACCCCGCTCATCCCTTGGGGCCTTCCTACCTGTGATGAGAGAACAGCCCCGAGGCATATTCTAGCAGGAGGAACTCCCTCATGTTGGATCCAAAGCTGGAATAAAACGAATGGTGAGACCAAGACTCCTGGTCTGCTCCATTCAGGGCCCCTTCCTCAGCCCAACATCCCTTCTAGGCATTCAGCTCACCCCTCTAGAGCCTGGGAGGCGGGAGAAAAGGGTGGGTGTGCCACTTACTAGAGGTTGTGGGACTGGAGGAGTTTGCAGTGATCCAGCAAATCGGTCAGATGGGCCACAAACCACCAGTTGCTGAAGGCGATGCTGTAGGTTCAGACACCAAGGCAAGAAGGAAAGTCAGTGAGAAGCCATGGCCCACGTCGGGCATGAGCAGGAACCCCACGTGTGCTTTGCTTAAAAACGATGGGAGGGCTCTGCCACTGTGGCTGTGACTGATTGTCAACCTATGAATCAGGAGGTCATGGTTCGATTCCCAATCAGGGCACATGCCCAGGCTGTGGGCTCTATCCCCAGTAAGGGGTATGCAGGAGGCAGCCAATCAATGATTCTCTCATTATTCATATTTCTATCTCCCCCTCCCTTCTTCTCTGAAATCAATAAAAACTTATTTGAAAAAAAAAAGGAGGGACAGTAATGAGAGCACAGAATGAAAAGTTTCTCTTTGTTATGTGGGGACAAGGAACCACTGAAATGTCACACAATGAGATACAATCCAGGGATCCAATTAGATGCAGAAAATGAGGGCTGAGACCAATGTACAAAAAAAGGACTAAAATTTGGAAGTTTCTAATGCTCAATGAGACATGGAATTCAAAAGAGTATCTTGATTTGCATTTGGATGTGCTAATGTTTTACAGTGGAAAGCTGTTGGTTAGTGTACTTTATGAATACAACTATATACATGTGGCTTCATTTTAAAAACCATCTTGTGCCAAAACCGGTTTGGCTCAGTGGTAGAGCGTCGGTCTGTGGACTGAAAGGTCCCGGGTTCGATTCCGGTAGAGGGCATGTACCTTAGTTGCGGGCACATCCCCAGTAGGGGGTGTGCAAGAGGCAGCTGATCGATGATTCTCTCATCGATGTTTCTAACTCTCTATTCCTCTCTCTTCCTCTCTGTAAAAAATCAATAAAAAATATATATTAAAAAAAAAAATCTTGTGTTTAGGTATCTATTACGTAATACTTTGTATAAAGTTATTTTTTGTTCAATTACATGATTTGTAATTTTATTGTGTATGTAATTTAACAATGAAGGTTAAAAGTCATTTGCAGCCCTGGCTGATTTGGCTCAGTGGATAGAGCGTCAGCCTGTGAACTGAAGGGTCCCGGGTTCAATTCTTGTCAAGGG
The DNA here is from genome assembly GCF_014108245.1 of Pipistrellus kuhlii. Lineage (NCBI taxonomy): Eukaryota > Metazoa > Chordata > Mammalia > Chiroptera > Vespertilionidae > Pipistrellus > Pipistrellus kuhlii. The sequence continues at coordinate 390,125 of NW_023425545.1, read as the reverse complement.
CACATGCCTGGGTTGCAAGCTCGATCCCCAGTAGGAGGCGTGGAGGAGGCAGTCAATCAATTATCTTATTCTCATTAATGTTTCTATTTCCCTCTCTGAAATCAATAAAAAACATTTTTAAAAAAGAAAATAAGTCATTCTCCAAACTAGACTTTTAATCAAAATCTAGAATCATCTGAGACCACTGTTAAAAAATGAACACTTCTACCCTACCCAGTTTGGCGCAGTGGATAGAGGATCGGCCTGTGCACTGAATGGTCCCAGGTTTGATTCCAGTCAAGGACACATGCCCATTTTGTGGGCTCGATCCCCAGTGGGATCATGCAGGAGGCAGCCAATCAATGACTCTCATCATTGATGTTTCTATCTCTCCCTCTTCCTTCCTCTCTGAAATCAATAAAAAATATATATATATTTTAAAAAGAATACCTGCTCTGAACAGACCCAGCCAGGAGCCCCAGGGTGTGGGAGCTGTTAGCTCCTTAGAGAGAGACTGTTGAGAATTGTTGTCCTTTAAGGTGGCTGCATATCTAAAAGTTCCGAGTAATAGGCTGGCTTTTTCTGGATTTTAAGTATTAATTTCCTGCCATGTTGTTTTAAGTGAACATCCCTGAAATGGAAACTGTTATAAACATGGTCCTCAGCCTCAGAAGACCCCAGCTTATCCAGGGAGAAGCCATTATCCATCTACAGTGGCTGGGGAGAGAAGAGGTTAAGACACCAGCCAGAAAGAACAGGACATTCTAGAAAAGGAGGGTAGTGCAGGTGCACAACATTGTGAATGTACTTAATGCCACTGAACCCACCTAAAGGCGGTTTGAATGCCAGTGGCACAGCAGGTCCTACCTGCACTCCTTGATCACTTGGTGGATGTCAAACTCGAAGGCCGCCATCAGGATGTTGTCCAGGGGCTCTGGGCGGCTCTTAGCTCCCAGAAACAGGTCAAGGCTGGACTGTGGGAAGGTGGTGACCCATTCAATCCCCGGACGGAAGCAGAGACTCAAGGGGGCTGGCAGGGCTACTGCGCAGGGAACCCTGGAGGTGATGGGCCCTTTGGCAGCGCCAAAGGAAAGGCCCTGCAGTTCTCCAGGGAGGTTCAATGCAGAGGCCCCACACTGAAAATGACCCAGCAGGGAGCAGAGCCTCAGGACCCCTCGTCCCCACCCCAGCCCCTGGAGCTCAGACTCACCTGGGCGTAGAAATGCAGATCAATGGGCTTGACAGTGGGATGGGAGTACAAGAGCCGGGTCACTAGGAAATGGTACCAGTTACTCAGCAGGTTCTTCTGCTCCAGCAAGGCAGCTTCGTCTCCCAACATGATCTGAGGAGAAAGAGTTTCCCCTCAGCTCCAGGGGAGCTCTCTAACTCTCCTGAGCTCAGCCTGAATGCCCACTCCTTCCTCGCCAAGGAGGACCAAGTTTCTGCCAGCACTGGGCTGGACACCACAGCCTTAAGCGAAGACATCTTGGACCCCGACCTGGACCGGCTCCCGCACCTTGCAGAGCGACTCCAGGTGAGGACTGGAGACGAACGTGCCGTCCTGGAGGTGCCGCTCACATTCCTCATGCCAGTGCTGCCACTTGAGTTCCAGCTCCGTCAAGGTCTGCGTGTTACCAGGCTGAGGGAGAGGCAGCGAGACACCATCACCACGTGAACCCCTTATGCTTAATGAACAAACCCACCTCCCATGACCCTCAGAGCAGGGCTGCTCCCACGTACGCTGAGAACGGGCATTGTCCGCATCAGGTCCCCCAGGATCCGGCACATGCCTGCCGAGGTGGGGCTGGCGTCCGCTTCCTTGGAGAGCATCTGCCGGGCCTCGTCCAGCCTGCCTTGCAGCACCAACCTGGTCACCTGGGGACACCCAAGAACATGAGCATCATGGGAGGCCCAAAAGCCCTCCCTGGTTCACAGTCTGGCATCCTAGCCTTGGGGAAGCGTGATGGTTTCTTCCCTCCAGAGGTACTCTAGCTCATCCAATCTTATGGCTTTAATCTGAACCATGCTTCCCCCACCCACACCCTCCAGCCTCCGGGTCTAGGAGCTTGGTGTCTGTAGCCAAATTTATCCCTGAGGCCCAGCAGATGGGACCAGGGCCCATGTGCCACAGTGTTTCTATGGCAGCCTTCTGGACCAATGCCTGCCATGGGGGGCAGGCACCGAATTTGACACAGCTGCAGGTGATCCATGCTTTTGAAATTGACTGTGTAGCCCATTACAGTTTAAACAATAAATGAAACAAAAAAGATCAGAGGTATCAAATAAGTTATTGGTTCATAAAGGTTTCAGTTCAAATACACACACACACACATATATATATACACACACTTGATGTAAGTGCAGCCAATCCTCTTTATTCAGAGTCCCTATCTGTAAATTCGCTGACTTGCTAAAATTTATCTGGAACCCCAAAATCAACCCTCGAGGTGCCGTCACTGTCACTTGTGAACACGTGCAGAGCAGTGATAACTTTGTGTTACCTCGTGCACACATTTCCAGCTGAGCGAACAAGGTAGCGCTCTGCCTGCTTGTATCGGCTCTCACACGAAACAAGTGTCTTTCTCACAACTATTTAGTGCCAAGATTGTTTGCATTTTTTATGCTCTTTGTTAGGCCCCCAAGCAAAGAGCTTAAGTGATACACAGGGTCCCTAAGTGCAATGGGCATGATGTGCCTGCTCTATGGAAAACCCAAACGTGTTAGAGAAGCTTCATCCAGGCACGAAGTGCTGTATAGTGCTGCTGGCTGAGTTCAATGTCAATGAACCAACAACACAATTTAAATAAGGTGCCTTTAGACAGAAACATATCGATATAAGAGGACTATATAGTGACCAGCTGACAGAATGGCTGTGATCAGAGATTCTGTACTTCCCCTAGAAGCAGCGGTCCAGTAATCGCCAGTTCAGTGTTCCAGGCACCTTTATAGACCTATCTCGAATAATGTATAGGTATGTATACAAGCACATATGTAAAAGTTAACTTTTTATTTTATTAGAAATCATGCTTTAAACAAATCCAAGGAGCCAGGCCAGGATGGCTCAGGGGAGAGCGTCAGCCTGCGGACTGAAGGGTCGCGCGTTCGATAACGGCTGGGGCACGTGCCTGGGATGCAGACTTGATCCCCAGCTTGGGGCCTGTGGGAGGCAGCCCATCAGTGATTCTCTCTCATCATTGATGTTTCTCTCTCTCCCTTCTCCTTCCTCTCTGAAATAAAAATATATACTTAGAAAAAAAATTAAAAAGCCAAGGATATATATGCTGACAAGTCTCCCATTTTCTCCCTAGCCTGGGACTTCCTTCTCTGACTTCCAGACTCCCATCTCCTACTGCACAGTCAATGTCTCCACTTGGCTCTCACAGGCATCGGAACATGTTTCAAAAAGCAAGCACCCAGTCACCTCCAACTCTCCAACCTGATCTTCCCACATTCTGCTCTTCTTACATACCCACATTTAGTCGATTAGCAATCCCATCAGTTATGTCTTTAAACTGCAATCACTTCTCATCTCACCATCTCCAGTGCTCAGCTCCTACGCTTGGCCAAGTCACTCCATCTTTGCCTGGTTTAGCACCATGGCCTCCACTCTGGTATCTGCTCTGGCCTCGCTGTCCCCAGGAGTAGCCAGAAGAGCCTTTGCTCAACTCTCCAACATCCCCCTTACCCAGCTGACCCAGGAATAAGACAGAAGCTCTTTACTGTATCTACCAATTCATACATAATTACGCCCTTTCACTAATTTAATCATAACAGCCCTATAGGTGGTGTTGTTACGAAAACACTGAAGGCTGTGAAGGAACTCATTCATGACCTCACAGCTAGTAAGAGGCAGAGCTGGAATGCTAACCGGGCAGTGTGGCCCCACAGACCTCGGTTCCTCTGTTAGTTATTCCCTCTCTGAAAGGATGAGCGAATCTCATCCTTTTTGCTTTTAATAGCTTTATTGAGTTATAATTTACACACTATAAATACTCACTTACTTAAGTGTATAATTTGTTTTAGTAAGTTTGCAGAGTTGTCCACCATCATAATCGTTTTAGAACATTTCTATCCCCTCAACACAACCCCTCAAGTTCATTTACATCCACGCCGGACCCCCAACCCCATTCGTGTCTTCCTCCCCCTTAGGTGCCCGAAGAAACCAAATTTCCCTTCTCACTGGAAAGTCTACAAAGTATTACTTCTTTAACATGATAACTTAGTTCTAAACTTTCCCATGGAGGAGGGGGCAAAGATCTAGGGGTGTTTCCATAATCACAGACAGGAAGAGCCAGGCCACGTGTGCGCAGGCTCAGTGAGCACCCTCAGGCCTGCCTGCCGCCCTGGGGAAACAGGACCTGAGGTGGGAGAAGGGGCGGCCCAGCCTGCACAGGGTCCTTACCGAGTCCCAGAAGCTCTCGTGTTTGCTTGGGTTCTCACTGCCCAGAACATCTGCCAATATACTGTCCACCTCGCACACGTGCAGTCGGACCCAGTCAAGGAGGAGGAGGAGGAGCGGGCCGGCTGCAGGGAGAGACTCTCATCACACGTTCACGCGTGGCAAATCCCAGTATCCCATAGTACAGAGGGTGTAAGGCAGACGAGCTTTGTAGAAAAGGAGTATTCCTCTTAAATGAGTATATGCGTGTGGTCCTGAATAAAGGACTGGACTAGCAAATGGGCTTTTATGGAATACTTCCTGTCAGACAGCAACAGCTTTCACTGAATCCGAAAAAAGGTTAAAAAGCCCAGCCGGTGTGGCTCAGTGGTTGAGCTTCAACCTATGAACCAGGAGGTCATGGTTCGATTCTTGTTCAGGGCATATGTCTGGGTTGCAGGCTTGATCCTAGTGTGAGGTGTGCAGGAGGCAAGCAATCAATGATTCTCTCTTTGTCCCTCTCCCTTCCTCTTTGAAATCAGTCAATCAATAAAATATATATATAAAAGAAAGGGTTGAACACAAGACCCACACCTCACCACTGATGCTGACAGAAAGAGGCCATGCTCACCTGGGGCAACTTCAATAAAGAGAATCTCACAAAGGTTCCAAATGAGCTCCATTGCTGACAGGATGGAGACCTAGGGGAGAAATGGAGACACAGTTTTGACTGAAAACATTCCCAGGACTTACTCTCAGAACAAAGGAACCAAGCTGGGCTTGAATCACAAGATGGTTAACATTTACTGAGTATTCCCTTGGCAGGGTTTCCCAAAGCCAGTGAGAGAATTTTAGGGGGTGGGATGCAAACTAACATCTTTTTTAATGGTTGTGGTCTTAATGTACATTAGAAAAAAATAGCTGCCTTGATAGGCTAAGTTGGTTGAGTATCGTCCCAGGAACTGCAAGGTCACCAGTTTGATTCTCAGTCAGGGCACAGGCCCAGATTGAAGGTTTGGTCCCCGACCCGGGCAGGTAAAGGAGGCAACCAATCGATGTTTCTTTCTTGCATCAATGTTTGTCTGTCTCTGTCTCTCTGCTCCCTTCCTCTCTAAAACCAATAAAAATATATTTAATAACTAGCTCATCACACCCATGATCTTGATGAATATTATGATTTAGTAAGAGGCTTTATTTGAGTAATAAAGGAGAGATGATTTTTAAAAAAATATTCAGTAATATTATAAGAAATATAAAGATACAGCAAAAATTATAAAGTTGATATCTAAGGGAATGAAGTCTAGAAAATAGTCTATGAAAAACTAAACCCAATAGAAAACCCCAAAATAAACTTGCCCTTAGAAATATACATTCTTCCCTTCTCCACCACCCTTCTATGCACACACACAGAAGAGCTTATTTGTAAGGGAAGTAAATGCTTTGCTGACATGAGAAACAGTGCATCATTCCCTATAAATGACTGAGTTTGAATAGCATCAAGATTCTGCCATTGACTTTCCCTTAGTAAACATTTTTTTGTTTTGTTTTGTTAATTCTTATCCAAGGTTATTTTTTCCATTGATTCTTACAGAGAATGAAAGTGAGGGAGAGAGACAGAGAGAGAAACATGGATGTGAGAGAGACACATCAAATGGTTGCCTTTCACATGAGCTCCAATCAGAACTGGGGATCGAGCCTGCAACCAAGGTACATGCCCTTGACTGGAAGTGAACCCAGGACCCTTCAGTCTGCAAGGAGACACACTATCCACTCAGCCAAACCAGCTAGGGCAATAAATTCTTGATTTTAAAAAAAGAAAAGGAAAAAAAAGAGAGCCCTAACTGGTTTGGCTCAGGGGATAAGAGCATTGGCCTGCGGACTGAAGGATCCCAGGTTTGATTCTGGTAAAGGGCATGTACCCTGGTTTCAGAGCATCCCCAGCAGGGGGCGTGTATGAGGCAACTGATCGATGTTTCTCTCTCATCAATGTTTCTCTCTAGCCCTCTCCCACCCTCTCTATAAAAAAAAAAAGATTCTGCCATGGAGTATAGCATAAGGAATAAAGTCACTAAAATTTTAATAACTATGTAGGATACCAGATGAGTACTAGACTTATGTCTAACTACTATGCTGTACACCTGAAACTAATATAAAATAATACTGAATGTGAACTGTAATTGAGAAATAAAAATATTTTTTAAAAGATTCTACCAAAGAGCCAAAACCGGTTTGGCTCAGTGGATAGAGCGTCGGCCTGCGGACTAAAGGGTCCCGGGTTCGATTCCAATCAAGGGCATGTGTCTTGGTTGTGGGCACATTCCCGGTAGGGGGTGTGCAGGAGGCAGCTGAGGGATGATACTCTCTCATCGATGTTTCTAACTCTCTGTCCCTCTCCTTCTCTGTAAAAAATCAATAAAATATATTTTAAAAAAAGATTCTACCAAAGGAAGAGAATTTTTTAAGCCCTCCTGCAGCTCCAACTAAAGGATAAGAACTTGCAGCTCGGTAAACGCTGGTTCATGAGTTGAGTGCAGTTTATGAGACCAAGCAGCGGTTGCAAAAGCTCAGCTCTCTACCTCAGCTGACACAATGTGGTTAAGATTTGTATTTCCCATTAGAACTGAAAACTCATACAAGTTATTTATCAAGCACATCTTTTGTTTCCATATAGTAGGCCGTGAAGGGGCACTAGAAGTTGAAAAGGATCCTTACCAACCCAATGAGTTGCCTGTCTGCCTGGAAAGAATAGAGGTCTGCAAAAAAGAGTGACTGCAAAGCCACTCCAGGTGGGTGCCGAGGACACAGAAAGACATAACAGTGCCAACAGCAAAGGCCCTTACCTGACTGCTGAACTGGCGACTGCTGGTTGAATCTTTAGCAGCAACTAACAAAACATAAGACATTTTAAGTGAGTAACGGAACTTTCAGTCCCACTGTTATAACTTCACATACCAGGCTCTGTAGCTTGTGTCTTTGTGTCTTCTATGACTACCACTTTCATTACACATTTTTTTTTAATGCATCATATCTTTTTGTTGTACATCAATGATTCTCAAAACAACCAAGACCCTGAAGTTAGAAGTGTCACATTTAATTGCAACACAGCAAACACCATGATATATAAGACTATCTGGCATCCAGAAGTCACGTGGCTCTCGTGGTTATAGTAACTTTAAATCACCAAGATCAGCCGGGATCGGTTTGGCTCAGTGGATAGAGCGTCGGCCTGCGGACTGAAAGGTCCCGGGTTCGATTCCGGTCAAGGGCATGTACGTTGGTTGCGGGCACATCCCCAGTGGGGGGTGTGCAGGAGGCAGCTGGTCGGTGTTTCTCTCTCATCGACGTTTCTAACTCTCTATCCCTCTCAATTCCTCTCTGTGTAAAATCAATAAAATATATTTAAAAAAAAAAAAATAAATCACCAAGATCAAAGAACTGGGGATGAAATTTTCAAAAATCCTTAATTTAGCCCAGCTGGTGTAGCTCAGTAATTGAGCATCAACCTATGAGTCAGAAGGTCACTGTTTGATTTCTGGTCAGTGCACATGCCCGGGGTTGCGGGTTTCAGTGGAGGACATACAGGAGGCAGCTGATCATTGATGTTTCTCTCTTTCTCTCCCTTCCTCTCTGAAATCAATTAAAATTATTAAAAAAAAAAAAAGATTGCTTAAATCTATTTTTTTTTTAAATCCTTAATCTGGCCTTTTAGGCTTCCTTATACCTGTCTACTCTATATGTTCTAACTTGAAAGACATACTTAAGATGATTGACAAAGCTCTAGCCGGTTTGGCTCAGTGAATAGAGTGTCAGCCTGCAGACTGAAGGGTTTTAGGTTCGATTCCGGTCAAGGACATGTGCCTTGGTTTCTGGCTCGTCCCCAGTAGGGGGTGTGCAGGAGGCAGCGAATTGATGTTTCTGACTATCTCTCTCCCTTCCTCTCTGTAAAAATCAATATTTTTTTTTTTTAACAAATTAAATTTAAAAAAAAAAAAGGAAGATGATTGACAAAAAGTTAAGATAGAAAAGTGAGAGTTTTGAACTGGAATGTCAATCAGCTTTTACCTAGTAGTATTCATAGCCAGATAAATACTTTAATACTATCACATATACATATACACAAAATCCTTACTTGCAGCCTGGTGCATTTCCTCCATGCATGCTCTTATGACTGATCGGTAGTTTTTACTCACTCGAACTAATCTACAAAAAATGAAATGACATACAAGATGAGTCTGGAACCTCTTGTGGTAACAGAAAATAGAATAGGTGACAGGAACTTGCTAAAAGACAGAGCCAAGTTGAAGGAGCTCTTTATGGCCAAAGTGGGAACAAGTTGAGCAATGAAAGAAGTAAAAATACAATACAATACATGGAATAAAGTAAGTATCTATGATTCCATACTGATATTGTTGCAGATGAAAGCCAATGATGGACACTAAAATCAGTGGTTGAAAATTTGAGATTTGCATAGTCTTAACGTTTCTCCCCCAAATACTTATGAGTTACAAAGGGAAAGACTATAACTTTATAGTAAAAAAACTGCATTAACCAAGTGATCAAGGTCAACCTCACCAGTAATAATAAAACATCTGCATCATGAACGCCATGTACTGAGAAGAACACATTATACATGTGGTATTCTTGCAAAAAAATCACTGATGTAGTTAACATATGAACCACATCTCAAACAATCCTAGTTTATAAATAGTACAATAGTTTTCTAGTCTTTTGCCAAAAAATATCTTAACAGTAATTCTTTAAAAACAAAACAAAATTCATTTATATTAATTTCAAAATCTTCCAATAGTGTGACCTCTTTTGTGACTCTCAGATGCTTATTTGGTCTAAATGTTCTCCTTTGTAAATAAGTAGGAATATAAACAAAGAACCTTATCAAGCCAGCAAGCCAGTGAACACCACATGCACATTCCCTGTAAGACACTCCCACTGCTGACCACTTACCGTGCACAGCACAGAAACTAGACTAGAACTAGGAGGCCCTCACTGCTCCAGGAGGGCCATCCTCATACAAAGGTCAAGAAAGCATTTCATTTGGCTTTTCACAATTTAGTTGTGACTGCAGCAGCCTACTCACTGAGCTTTTCTGGATTTCCCAGTCAATTCTTCAATTCTCTGGAGGCCCACAAAGATTCCATGGGATTCATTGAAGAGCTTTCTCAAGATGTGAGAGTAAACATCTACATCTTTCCGGACAATGTAGATAAAAGGGCAGCCTGGCACGGTCTCCGATTTTCCTGAAATAAGATTTTTTAAAAACCCAAAAATTTAACATCTATCACCATCATAAAAGAATCCACTATAAAATCTTTTACCATCTAATTACAAAAGCTTCAACTTTTTTTTTTATATATTTTGATTTTTTTACAGAGAGGAAGGAAGAGGGATAGAGTTAGAAACATCAATGAGAGAGAATCATTGATCAGCTGCCTCTGGCACACCAACTACTGGGGATGTGCTCGTAACCAAGGTACATGCCCTTGACCGGAATCGAACCTGGGACCTTTCAGTCTGCAGACCGACGCTCTACCACTGAGCCAAACCGGTTTCAGCTACAAAAGCTTCAACTTTTAGCTACTAATGTCATTTATTAAAATTTATATAAATGACCACTTATCAATTATCCACACAAGCATTTCTAAAAATAAATGCTTATTCTCTGATTTTACACCTCAGCTTACTAGCATATTTGGAAACTATCTTTCACCTCCATCAATCAAACTCTACTGAAAAAAGTAAATTCACTTAATATTAGTCTATGTAAAAAACTCAATAAGATGCCTGGCCAGCGTGGCTCAGTGATTGAGCATTAACCTGTGAACCAGGAGGTTATGGTCTGCTTCCTGGCTGGGGCGCATACCCAGGTTGTGGGTGAGATCCCTGGTGTGGTACATGCAGGAGGCACCGATCAATGATTCTCTTTCATCATTGATGTTTCTCTCCTCTCTCCCTCTCTCTTCCTCTCTGAAATCAATCCTATATAATAAAGGTGTAAGATGCAAATGGTCGTTACACTGTAAAGCATAACAACCGACCGCAGAGGATCACAATCAGCAGGAGAGTGGGGCAGCGAGCTCCAAGTGGCAGTGGAGAGCTACAGGAGGGGGCAGGGCAGCAGGCAGAGAGCTACTGGAGGGCAGCAGCGAGCAACTGGCATACGAATTTGTGCACAAGGCTACTAGTAAAAATACAAAATAAAAAGAAAGAAAAGTAATTCTCCAAAAAAGAAGAAAAAAGCCCTCGCTAGTGTGGTTCGGTTGGTTGGGTGTCGTCCCTGTTGCTGTTTCAATTCCAGATCAGGGCACATGCCTGGGCTTTGGCTGGATCCCCAGTAGGTGGTGTGTAGGAGGCAGCCAATTGCTGTTCCTATCACACATAGGTGTTTCTCTCTCTTCCTCTCCATTATCTCTCTAAAAGTCAATTTTAAAGAAAAGAAACCCTTCTTTAACACAAGGAAAACTATTGTTACTTTTTTTTTTCCTGGACTGATCATCTTCCAGGTCTCATAAATCAATGAAATTCTTAAACAGCTAAAGTCTTAAAAATAAAAATAGTACAAAATAAGCTCAACTGTATCATGTCTCAACTAGTCAAATCTGAGAGAATAAAGGGGGAAAGAAAATGAAATGTGCCCAGACAGATCATCTGTAAGAAAAATAGTAAGTACCTTTTTTGTGGAAGGAGGTCTCACACACCAGCAACTCCCCTGGGCCCCAGTCAAAACACATTTGCTTCTTGGAGTCCACTCCTGGAATCAACTAGTAAAAAAATAAGGCACAGAAACTGTTATTCTTATTCTTATCTTTGCTTCCAACTGACTTGCAAGAACAATCCTAGAAACAGGTGGTCATGAAAGTTAAGTGTGAATCCATGTGCACAGGGGAATGTGGCCGAGATCAGCCCAGTCTATTCCACCCCGAATAAGCTAGTGAGCGTTGTTTGGGCATCTCATCCCAGCCAGCATTTCTCAAAAAGGAAAGCTCACACCCTAAGCAATTATTATAAGTTAGTAACCTGCATTTTAAAAAATAAAACAAATTAAAAAAATAAAAAGGAGCCCTACCCTTTTGGCTCAGTGAACTAAAAGGTGTCAGGTTCGATTCTCGTAAAGGGATCATGCCCGAGTTGTGGGCTCGATCCCCAGACGGGGACTTGCAGGAGGCAGCCAACCCATGATTCTCTCTCATCATGGATGTTTATCTCTCCCTCTTCCTTCCTCTCTGAAATCAATGAAGATATAGTAAAAATAAATAGAAATTGAACTACTACTAAAAGGACAGACCCCCAGTCACACAGCTTCTATGCCATCTCTTTGAAACATGTTACCTGCTACTAAGATCTCACGCCTTGTTTTGTCCAGCTAGCTTTGAAATGAAACCTAGTTTCAATTTTTTGTTTTGTCAAATACTGCTTTGCGGTCTGACGACTTTAGCTGAAAACGGTAGCATCTCAACTTTCTAAAAAGCAAAAACACAACCTGCAGTTTCGTGGGGTTTGTAGGTTACCAAGAGCTAGGAGGTGGAGAACGCGCCTGTCATCGGCAGTATTTGCCCCAGTCGGGGCGTCAGAGGCTGCGGGAACTTGCATTTGAAAAATGAGGAGATAAGAGAAGTGCATTCCGGGCTGGGGGAGCGGCAGAGACTCGTGTCTGAAACATCACAGATCAGCAACACTTGGCCTATTCTCTTGAGAGCTCAGATAAAATTGAGAGCAAACAGAGCAATAAAAAGAAAGAATCCCCCGAGAGGATATGTGTAGTAAGCCCTGGACAAGTACAAGCCAAAATCCCGGCGCTGCAATGTGAAGCGTAGTTGGAAGAAGAAAAAAGCAATTCCTCGGCCAGGTCCGAGCGCGCTCAGTGAGCACTGGAAAAGCGAGGGAAGCGGGAAGACAAACAGGGAGAGGGCCGGCCGGGGCCTGTGGGGCCGGGGGGCCTGTGGGGCCGGGCATCCTGAGCACACGGAGCAGCGGAAGCCCAGGCACCACTGCGACCCCCGAGCTAACGTGACCTCCGGACAGCGGCCGCAGAGCTGAAGGGAGGGGAAGGGCGCCTCGCGGGCGGCATTGAGGGAGACAAGCCCGCAGTTACTGACGAAGCAGGCTCAACCCTTGGCCCGCGAGGGCAAGCGAGACTCCCTGGGGCGCCCTTACAGTGACTATCGGCTCGCCATCGAGCTCCTCCATAGCGCCGCACTTCAGCCGCCGGGAACTCGCGGGGCCGCCAAAGCTCGCGGCTCGGGCCTCCCGCTCGGAGCCGGCTGCGACGGAGGACCCCGCCCGGGCGCCTCTCGCACTGCCTGCGGGTCCCAGTCCCCAACGCTGCAGGGGCCCCTCCCATCGACCACGACCATCCCTCTGTGGCACTCTACACGATTCTTTCCATTCTGGCCTCGACAACAATTCAGGAAAAACAGCGCCAGCGGCCGTCTATCCTCGGAGGAACCCTCCCGCCTGGTCAGGCGCCGCCGCGGACAGCCCCACGCCGGTCCGGGAGAAGGCCCCCGGAGAAGGCGGGAGCGGTGGCTGTGCTTCTGCGCGTGCGCGGGCTGGCAGACCCGGGGCTAGAGGTGGGCCTGGCCCGCGCTGAGTGAGCCCAGGATGTCTCGCCATTCTGGCTTTTCGCGCCCCTTGTTGGTTTGCAGGTTGGCGTCGGCGCAGCCGCTTCTCCGAGTGGTGTCTAGGGCAAGGGACTGGGGAAACAGTTCTTTGCCTGAGATGACTCTGAAGGGCCTACTTGAATTGGTGGAAATAAGATGACTTGGAGTGATAAGGAAAATCTTGTGGCCTCCAATAGTTCTTTTTTTTTTTTAATATATGTTATTGATTTTTTACAGAGAGGAAGGGAGAAAGAGCGCTAGAAATATCGATGAGAGAGAAACATCGACCAGCTGCCTCTTGCACACCCCCTACTGGGGATGTGCCCACAACCAATGTACATGCCCTTGACCGGAATCGAACCTGGGGCCTTTCAGTCCGCAGACCGACACTCTATGCACTGAGCCAAACCGGTTTCTGCTAATTTGTTCTTTTGAGGTACAAATTGTTAAGTAAAGGAAGGAAAATCCTGTGGCTGTCACAATTTCATCCAAATCCCTCTCTTAAGACAGCCATCTATCCTTAGGATAAAATTCAATGTAATTCTGCCATCGATGTCTTACTGCATTTTCTACATGTTTCATAGTTTACTGATCTGAGTGTTTCTGACACCAATGCTGGGGCTATGAAGTATAATAAATTACGCATTCATGTTCCTTTTTAATTTTTTAAAATTTATTGATTGATTTTTTTTTAGAGAGATAGGAACAATGATTGGTTGTTCCATTTATTTATGCATTCATTAGTTGATTCTTGTATGTGCCCTGACCAACGTTCAAACCCCCAATCTTGGCTTATTGGGAGGATGCTCTTATCAAGTAAGCACCCAGCCAGGGCTATATCCTCTCCCCCTGCTCCCCCATCACCTAAAACAAAACATACCAATGTGCAAGAGTCAAACCAGAAAGCACTTTGCCACTCCGAAATCAAACTTACAGTCATTCTCAGATCAAGCTAGAGGAACTATGCTACAGTATGTTTTCTGTAAGGGGCTGAGTGGATGTATTTAATGCATCCTAGTAAAACGAATGCCTCCAGAGAAATAAATACATAATCACTTCAAGATACATAATAATTTTGGTGCCCTCACTGGTTTGACTTAGTGGATAGAATGTCAGCCTACGGGCTGAAGGGTCCCAGGTTCAATTTTGGCCTAGGGCAAGTATCTTGGTGGCAGGCACATCCCCAGTAGGGGATGTGCAAGAGGCAGTTGATCGATGTTTCTCTCTCATCGATGTTTCTAGCTCTCTATCCCTCTCCCTTCCTCTCTGTAAAAAAGCAATAATATATATATATATATATATATATATATATATATATATATATATATTTTAATAATTTTGGAAAGCTGAAACCGGTTTGGCTCAGTGGTTACCCGTTAGCGTGTTACCACATCATTTTCCAATTTAAAAGTAAACTGGCTGCTGGAACCGGTTTGGCTCAGTGGATAGAGCGTCGGCCTGTGGACTGAAAGGTCCCAGGTTCGATTCCGGTCAAGGGCATGTACCTTGGTTGCGGGCACATCCCCAGTAGGGGGTGTGCAAGAGGCAGCTGATCGATGATTCTTTCTCATCAATGTTTCTAGCTCTCTGTCCCTCTCTCTTCCTCTCTGTGAAAAATCAATAAAATATATTTAAAAAAAAATAATAAAAATAAAAAAAAAATAAAAGTAAACTGGCTAACCACCTGAAACTAATACAAAGTAATATTGAATATAAACTGTAATTGAAAAAAAAATTAAGAGTAAACCAAAAATTATGTATTTCTACAATTAGGTAAAGAAATGTATATGTGAAACAGAAAAAGAAAAGAAATGTATGTGTGGATAAAGATTAGAAATTAAAATTGAGAAATAAGTGTGTTGTGGGAATATGAGTGAATTAAAATTTTTTAGGCACAACAGCAAAATACAAACTGTGTTTAATTTGTTTTCATTCGTTTTATGAAATAAACAGACTCTAGTCACTGGGCCAAACCTGAACCCAGCAAAGGACAGAGCATTAGGATTGGGGAATTAATGGGGTTAGAAGAACTGGAAATTGTTGTTCAAATGTAGAAGCTGCCGAAGCTGGTTTGGCTCAGTGGATAGAGCATTGGCCTGCAGACTGAAGGATCCTGGGTTCGATTCTGGTCAAGGGCATGTACCTTGGTTGCAGGCACATCCCCAGTGGGAGCTGTGCAGGAGGCAGCTGATGGATGTTTCTAACTCTCTATCCCTCTCCCTTCCTCTCTGTGAAAAATCAATAAAATATATTGGGGGGAAAAAGTAGAAGCTGCATAACAGACGCTCAGGAGCCCTGATTTAGGCATTTTGGGGGATTCTCACGACAAGTGCTATGTTACTATTGCATCAGTAAGTCAATGAACTCTTATTGACCACTGGCTCTCAGGACTTTGTTATTTGCTGAGACTATGAAGATGAAAAGCGAAAATATCTGTCCTCTAAAAGCTTACAGGACCTCCCCTGGCTGGTTTGGCTCAGTGGATAGAGTGTTGGCCTGTGGACTGAAGGGTTCAATTCTGGTCAGGGGCATGTACCTTGGTTGCCAATACATCCACCTGTGGGAGGTGTGCAGGAGGCAGCTGGTCGATGTTCCTAACTTTATATCCCTCTCCTTTTATCTCTGTAAAAAATCAATAAAAATGTATTAAAAAAAAAAAAAAAGCTTACATGACCATTCCCCAAGTGTGCTTTGTACAGCATGTATGTTAATAGCCAGTGAATGTATGGTTTAAATGGAACGGCACTTCCCTATCTTTTACACGCTAGCTGACACGGAGTGCCATGTACCAGGTTCTTGACTACGACTGCTGGCACAGTCTTGGGTCCCACCTTTGCCATAAGGAGAGAAAGCCAGAAGGCTTTCCCATCACCATTCTGCCCCCAGAGTTCCTAAGGTGTATTTATTCTTCCCTCCTCTCCCCGCCCCGCGGCCAGTGTTCTTGCCGTATTCACGGAGAGACAAGAACTCAGGTAACCTCAGACCCTGGAGGAAATTTGATGGCATAAACTACTCAGTTTAGTCACCTGTGTTATCATCCAGTTACGTGTTTCTCAAGGGTTTTGGCAAGGATTTAAAGCTCTATATAGACTCCGCAATTCTCATCTTCCTGCACTTTCTAGGAATGAGGCTTTTTGATTGGGCATCTGAGCCTGAGGAGAACATTCTGGATGCTTCACCCTATTCTTCTACTTCTTCTTCTTCTTCTTTTTTTTTTTTTTTTAATATATTTTATTGATTTTTTTACAGAGAGGAAGGGAGAGGGATAGTCAGAAATATCGATCAGCTGCCTCCTGCACACCCCCTACTGGGGATGTGCCCGCAACCCTGGTACATGCCCTTGACCGGAATCAAACCTGGGTCCCTTCAGTCAGCAGGCTGACGCTCTATCCACTGAGCCAAACTGGTTTCAGCGATTCTTCTACTTCTAAAATCAGTTATTGACACGTAATTAGAAGTCTAGAAAAATTGGGCCACCCTGGCTGGTTTGGCTCAGTAGATAGAGTATTGGCCTGGGGACTGAGGGGTCCTGGGTTGGATTCCAGTCAAGGGCACATGTCCGGGTTGTGGGCTCGATCCCCAGTAAGGGGCATGCAGGAAGCAGCCAACCAAATGATTCTCTCTCATCATTGATGTTTCTATCTCTCCCTTCCTCTCTGAAATCAATAAAAAGTATATATATTTTAAAAGAATAGAAAAATTGGGCCTTTTTGCCCAAGTTCTTAGTTAAGCCCTCACGGTGAAAACTGCTCACTGCACAGCTCCCTCCTCACTCTCTCCTTTGCCAGCCCATCAGGATCCAGGAACTGATACCAAGCGCTGGGAATAAACCTGTGAACAGGACAGACAGGTCCCAGCTTTCTTTGGAACTTCAGTTCTGCTGAGGGAGAGAGCCAAACAAAAATGTAAGTCAAAACAACCTGAGTGGTGCTCCTGGCCCCAATCTGGGATCTTTGTTGTTGTTGTTAATCCTCACACAAGGGATTTTTTTTCCCTATTGATTTTTAGATAGAGTGGGAGGGAAAGAAGGGCAGAGAGAGAGAAAGAAACATTGATGTGAGAGAGACACATCGATTGGTTGCCTCCCGGGCCCCACCAGGGTCTGGGGAGGGATGGGGATCAAACTGAGATGCTCCGGTCTGTGCTCTAACCACTGAGCAAACCGTCCAGGGCCTGGGATGTTTTTCCTGCATGTTTTCTCTCTGCATCCTTGCACAGGGCGGGAGATGGGGGCGGGCGCTGGGTGCAGTGCTGCAGTAACTAAGCGCCGGGCTCAGAGTCAGAAATCTTGATTTCAGAGTGATACTGGCTCCGCCACTTTAAGCCGGGTGAGCGAGTTGCCCAACTTTCCTATGTCTCACTTTCCTCATCTGTAGAATGGGGATAACAGCCACACAGGCTTTGCGAGGATGAAGGGCTTGGCACAGAATCTCCACGTAGTACTCACTCAATACCTGCCGCTGCTCTTCCGTATACAGTGTTCCTCTCCCTTTCTTTTCCCAAAGCCCCTTTTCCAGAGCACAGGCCTCCCCCCGCTTCTATAAAAATGATGGAGGGAGCCCTGGCTGGTAGCACAGTTGGTTGGAGTGTTGTCTGGAGGTCAGGATTGTGGGGTTGATCTCCGATTTGGGCACACACAGGAAGCTAATAGTGAAAGCATGACTGAGCGGCACAACAGCCCTGGCCGGTGTGGCTCAGTTGGTTGGAGCATAGTCCAGTATACTGAAAGGTTTTGGGTTCAGTTCCCAGTCAGGGCCTATACCTAGGTCGTAGGTTCAGGTTTTTTTGTTTTGTTTTGTTTTTTTATAATATATTTTATTGATTTTCCACAGAGAGGGATAGAGGGCCAGAAACATTGATGAGAGAGAAACATCAATCAGCTGCCTCCTGCACACCCCCCACTGGGGATGTGCCCGCAACCAAGGCACATGCCCCAACTGGAATCGAACCCTGGACCCTTAAGTCCACAGGCCTACGCTCCATCTACTGGGCCAAACCGGTTTCAGCAGGTTCAGGTTTGATTCCCGATCGGGTCTGGGCACTTACAGAAGGCAACCAATAGATGTTCCTCTCTCTCTCTTCCTTCTTCTCTCTAAAAGCAATTTTTTTTTCTTATTTTCTTCTTTTTTTCTTTTTTAAATATTTTATTAATTTATTCACAGAGAGGAAGAGAGAGGGATAGAGAGTTAGAAACATCGATGAGAGAGAATCATCGATCGGCTGCCTCTTGCACACCCCCTACTGGGGATGTGCCTGCAACCAGGTACATGCCCTTGCCCGGAATTGAACCCGGGACCTTTCAGTCCACAGGGTGACACTCTATCCACTGAGCCAAACCGGTCCCGGCTAAAAGCAATTTTTTTTTTAAATGATGGAGGGAGAAACTTGATGTTGGGAAATGTCTATCTTTTCACCATTTTTTTAAAGCTGGACATTGGAAAGAGACTCCCAGAGACTTCAGTAGCTCCCCTACGCTCAGCTCACAGAATCCCAGTTTGCCATTGGAATATGTATAGCTCACACATTTGAATATGCTTCACTTTGTTTTTTAGGAACTTCTCCATTGCCTGAAGGTGATTGTGTCATTTAGCATAACTTTGGTGGAGAGGGGGGGGGGGGGGATATTGCCCGACACACCCATCACCCTGAGGCTAAGAACTAAGCAAGCACTGGGTTACTGGAAGTGCCCATCTATCAATGAGGGTAAGTTTAACAGGACATATTCCTCTTCGATGTTTCTGCTGTCCTAACAGGCTGGGGAGGTGTGTGATGGCTGCACAAGACCCAGGGTCAGGACAGCAAGGATGGCATCTCTCTTTCCTCCTCCAGCACCTGGCCCGGCACCCAGCATGCTCACGCCCTGGCATACAAAGGAGCTTGCTCAGCACCACCTGCCAGCTGTGTGCCACTGGGTAAGGTACTTCATTCCTTGGAGCCTTAATAGCAAACAAATACTATGCTCGCTTAGAAGGCTCTGTGTGAGCAGGAAATGAGCTCAGAGTAAAGCCCCACGCAGTGCCAGACACATGGCTGTTGGTTCTCTTCCCCTTTCACTTCTGTGTACTTCCTAACCCCGCCCCCATGCCACCAAATTACGTTATTTGAGTCAGGGACTTTGTCTGCCCACTGCCTAGCCCAGGAACTTCCCATAGCGAGTTTCAGTTTATTCATGCATCCAGTGAATCTTCTTTTAAAAATATATTTCGTTGATTTTTTACAGAGAGGAAGGGAGAGGGATAGAGCGTCAGAAACATTGATCAGCTGCCTCCTGCACACCTCCTACTGGGGATGTGCCCGCAACCAAGGTACATGCCCTTGACCGGAATCGAACCTGGCATTCTACAGGCCAACGCTCTATCCACTGAGCCAAACGGTTAGGGCTCAGTGACCCTTTTGAGCATCTATTGTACAATGGACAAAAGCTTGGAGTGGAGAGAGAGCAGGTTCTTTAAGAACCCAGCTAATTGACTAGAACCAAAGAAGTGGGGGCTTCCAGGAAGAAATGATGAGAGAGAGCTAGGATGGTTAATCTGGATTAGTTTTTTGTTAGAGAGAGAGAGAGAGAGAGGGAGAGAGAGAGAGAAAGAGACACACGTTTGTTGTTCCATTTATGTATATATTCATTGGTTGATTCCTGTACCTGTCTGACCAGGGATTGACCCCACAACCTTGATGTATCAAGGAAGATGCTCTAACTAACTGATCTACCTGGCCAGGGCTGGGTGAGCTCCTAAAGTGTTTTGTGGGTCTTATTCACATTTTTGGGCTTTATCCTATAAGTAGAGGATTGCCACTGAACCAAAATGTGGCAGAATTTTTTTTATTTTTATTTTAGAAATGGCTTGTGGTTCTCAGATTTTAGTGTGCTTAAGAATCACCAGGGCCCTAGCTGGTTTGGCTCAGTGGATAGAGCGCCAGCCTATGGACTGAAGGGTCCCAGGTTCGATTGCGGTCAAGGGCATGTACCTTGGTTGTGGGCACATCCCCAGTGCGGAGTGTGCAGGAGGCAGCTGATCGATGTTTCTCTCTCATCGATGTTTCTAACTCTCTATTCCTTTTCCTTTCTCTATGTAAAAAAATCAATGAAATATATTTTAAAAAATAAAAAAAAGAGCCGAAACCGGTTTGGCTCAATGGATAGAACGTCGGCTTGGGTACTGAAAGGTCCCGGGTTCGATTCCGGTCAAGGGCATGTACCTTGGTTGCGGGCATATCCCCAGTAGGGGGTGTGCAAGAGGCAGCTGATAGATGACTCTCTCATCGATGTTTCTAACTCTCTATTCTTCTCTCTTCCTCTCTGTACAAAATCAATAAAATATATTTTTAAAAATAAATAAATAAAAAGAAGAATCACCAGGAAAGCTTATTAAAAAAGGAGGGGTCCCAGAACCACACCGCCTGAGGACATTTCATTGAAACCAGCACCCTAGCCCTGGCCGATTTGTCTCAGTGGATAAAGCCTTGTCCTGTGGACTGAAGGGTCCCGGGTTGCAGGCTCAGTTTCCTGTAGGGAACGTGCAGGAGGCAGCCAATCAATGATTCTCTCATTGACATTTCTATCTCTCCTTCTCCCTTCTGCTCTGAAATCAATAAGGATATATTAGGGAAAAAAAAATCAGCCGGCACTGGTTTGGCTCAGTGGATGGAGTGTTGGCCCATGGACTGGAGGGTCCCGGGTTCGATTCTGGTCAGGGGCGTGTGCCTTGGTTGCGGGCACATCCCCGGTGGGGGGTGTGCAGGAGGCAGCTGGTTGAAGATTCTCTCTCATGGATGTTTCTGACTCTCTATCCCTCTCTCTTCCTCTCTGTGAAAAATCAATAAAATGTATTAAAAAAAAATCAGCACCCTAGTTGATTCCAATTCACTTAAACATTCAGGTACGAGTGGGACTTACCTTAAAACAAAAAGCCCCGTTAGGAGGCTGTTGCAGTAACCCTGGGGAGAGCTGACTTGAACTTGGGCTTTCCCTGCCTCCCCTGCTGCATGGGCCTTCCTCGGCTTGTCTTACAATTAAGGCTTTAAGCCTCCGATTTCCCATGGAGGACCAGCGGGAAGCCCAGCTAATGCTTCCTCACCCGGGGGGCTGGTCAGAGGCTGGAGACAAGGGGACCTATTTGGTAATATTAGATTAGAAGGCAGACTACACAAGACTCGGAGGTGGACTGGACGGGGAGTGTGTAAAAGAGAGGAAGGGGCTAGGATGTCCCGTCTAGCATGGAGCCATGTCGCTTTGGTGTGCCATTCCGTGCACCTGGACGGAGGGAGAGGGGCAGGTCAGAGAGGGGAAAGAGGAATTCAGTTGAGATTTGCTGAGTTTGAGGTGCACCTGGGCCATCCAGGAAGAGATGTTCAGAAGTCAGCTGGATCTATAGGTTGGAAGCTCAGAGCAAGATCTGGACTAGAAATTCAGATTTGAGAATTATTAACACATAGATGAGAATGGAGGGGGGAGAACGGGTCTGCATTCTAGACTCTAGAACACAGCCCGAGAACCATTTTAAGGGAAGGGCGGAGGAGGAAAAGGAATGCCAAGGGATCAAGGACGGGCCAGAGTCGGTGCAAAGTCGCAGGGAGGGAGTTCTAGAGGAGTGAGGAGCTGGCAGGCACACTGGACTCAGCCGAGGCGGCCGTGACCTTGAAGGGAGCAGTGTTCCTGGAGCTGCAGGAACGGCCCCAGAGGCAGTGGGCTGAGGAGAGTGGGAGGGGAGGCAGTGGAGATGGCTGGCATGGACAAATTCTTCAAGACTTTAGGCCCAGAACGGAGAGATATATTGGTGGTAACTGACGACAGAAATAGAACCGCATTTTTAAATTTTTCTTCTTTTTTAAAGAAATATATTTTATTGATTTTTTTACAGAGAGGAAGGGAGAGAGATAGTTAGAAACATCGATGAAAGAAACATCGACCAGCTGCCTCTTGCACACCCTCCACTGGGGATATGCCTGCAACCAAAGTACATGTCCTTTACTGGAATCCAACCTGGGACCCTTCAGTCCTAAGACCTACTACGCTTTATCCACTGAGCCAAACCAGTCAGGGCCCGCTTCTTTCTCTTTGCAGACGTTGTATCTCAGAAGGAAACACAGGGACAAAGGCCAAAATAAAACCTGCTGAAGGGAACCCATTGCACTGATGCTGGGATTTGTTCTTTTTTTTTAATTTATTTTTTATTTTTTTTATTGAGTTTGTACAGAGAGGAAGGGAGAGAGATAGTTAGAAACATCAATGAGAGTCATTGATCAGCTGCCTCTTGCACATCCCCTACTGGGGATGTGCCCACAACCAAGGTATATGCCCTTAACCGGAATTGAACCCGGGTCCCTTCAGTCCCCAAGCCGATGCTCTCTATCCATTGAGCTAAACCGGTTTTGGCTGGGATTTGTTCTTACAGCAGGAGGGAACGTTGCAGGCGTCTTCAAACTACAGCCCGAGGGCCACATGCGGCCCGCAGAGGAGTCTGATCCGGCCCGCCAGGTTTTTTGGGCAGTGAGCGCAGCCGAGGTGTTACAGTAGGAATTAGTAGTTCATATAGTCCGGCCCTCCAGCTCTCTGAGGGACCGTGATCTGGCCCCCACTTTAAAAAGTTTGAGGACCCCTGCAAGGAGGAAATGGTTGGTCGCACTGAAAACCTGATATGGGACAGGGCTCTCCGGCGGATTCTGTTTCCTCCCGGAGGTTGGGAGCCAGGCCCTGAGTGAGGAGTTTGTAGGATGAACGTGTCCCCTCACTCAGCCAGCCTCGCTGTAGGGTCACCAGCGCCGAGGCGGGAACTTGGTTGGAAGCGGGTGGAGCTGAAGCTTTAAAACCCGAAGGAGGAGAGGCTGGCTGGGAGGAAGGAGACGTCCCTCTGACCTGAGGAACCCTGCATTTGGGCCAGTGAACGAGGGCGTGTTTTCCCTAGGACCTCGTGCCGGGGCTACGACTCAGGCTCGTCCAGGCCTCTCCCGGCGTGGGTCTCACGTCCAGGCCTCGAGCCTCCTCGTCCTCGAGGAGGACCAGCTGGAAGCCATTTTGATTAAGCTCCACCACCGAAGGACAATACAGCCCCGCCCAGAGCAGGCGCGCCCCCGCGGCGGGCCGGGTGCGCGTGTCCGCGCCTCTTCCCGACGGCCGGGCAGGCGCCGGGCCCGGGCCGCGGCGGCGCGGGGCGGGGGCGCGGGGCGGTTATGTAAGCGTTGCGCGCTCCCGCGAGGCGGCAGCCAATGGGGAGCCGCGGCGGCTCGTGCTCGCGCACGCAGGGCGGGGGGAGGGAGCGCACGGCGTGCGCGCGCCCTCTCCCTCCTCCACCGCTGCCGCCTCCTTCTTCTGCCGCTCCTGGTGCCGCCTGTGTGCTCGTTTGGTGCGGACCTGGTGCCTCTTTTGTGAAGCGGCAGCTGAGGAGACCCCGGCGCTCGCCATGGCCGACGAAAAGCCCAAGGTGAGTCCGGCGCCGGCCGCCTCGCCTCGCCGCACGGCGGGGTCACGGCGCGGGCTGGTCTCCAGTCCGCGCCGCCGCGGGCTCCCCGCGCCTTCCCGGGTCCCTCACGGGCCGGCCGCGGCTCAGGCCCGGGCGTTCCGCGCCATTTTCCTCCCTCCCCTCTTCCGCCCGCCCGCCCGCGCCGGAGGAGGCTGCGCGGCCTCCCCCGCCCCCGGCCGCCTCAGAGTGCGCGCCGGCGCGAGTGGGGCGGGCGGATCGCGGGCGCCCGCAGGCCAACGGCTGCGAGCGGGGCTCCGGGCGGCGGCGGGCGCGCGGGAGGAGGGGCGTTGGGGCGCGCGGGGTCCCCACCCTCCGCGGACCCCGAGCGGCGCCGAGGCGGGTGCTGCCGCCTCCGCGGCGGCGGGGAGTTCCCTCGGCCGGGACTTCCCCGCGGGGATGAGCGGCGCGGGCGGCCGGGGGCCCGGCCTCGGGCCGCGGCGGCGATCAATGGGCGCCGGCGGCTCGGAAGCCGGATGGCGGCCGGCGGTCCTGCGGGGCCGGGGTTCCCGGGGAGCGCGTCCCAGTTTAATGGCCTCGGGCCCCCCCCGGGGGGGGGAGGGGTAGGGGCTTCTCGGTGTGAAACGGCCCCTCACCTCGGGGGCCATGTGCTTCCGAGAAGTCGGGGTGGGTGTCCGCGCGGAGACTTCGGGCTTAACTTTTTCCGCGGGTTCTGAGCGCCGAGGAGGCTTTTCCCGGGAGGACCCGGCGCGCCTTCCACCTCCCACCTGGCGCCCGGGGCTCCCCGTGCGGCTCGGTTTGGTTCGGGACACCCCCCTCTCACCCCACTTCCTTTCTGAAGTGATGGAGGGGCGACAGGATTCCTGGTGCCCCGGATCTGGGTGAACTTCAGGTTCGGTGGGAATCGGCGGGGAAGACCTGGAATAAACTGCATTTGACTCATGTCAACAAAGGGGAGGGGAGCAAGAGGGCCCTCCACCGAAAACAAACAAAATGAAGCTGCAAGCAGAGGCGAACGGTAATGGTGGTTCTGAGTTACCACCTCCGCTTCGGAGGGAAATCAGGATATTTGCTCCTGCGTGAGTTTTGGTAATGGGACTTGAGATTTAAGTCATCAGATTGAGTTTGGTAACTTGAACGAGTTTTGAGTTTGTTCCCCTGCACCTGTACTTTGAAAAGGGAAAGGACGCTCGTTTTTAATTTTTTAAGGGAAAAGGTAGATTTTGAAAGTGACCGGATATGCCCTTTTAGACAATTAAAGAGAGCCCCGGAGTGAATGGATGGAGTGGGGCTCATCTTTAAAAGTCCATTGCTGCCACTGATCGCTAGTCCTGCACGAGGCTTCGTTTCTGTGTCTGTGGCAGACAGCTATGCAATGTCACCTCAGGGTTTCTCATCTTTTCAGATTGATTTCAGCGGCTGGAAACAGCTGTATGCTCTTGTATCATGTACAGCATGAGAAACCTGTTGATTCCTGAAGCAACTTGGGCTGCAGCTGCTTTAAAAAGGTGTTTGTTTTTTCACATTTTCCAAATTGTACTTTTATTTTTCTTTCAACAGGAAGGAGTCAAGACTGAGAACAACGATCATATTAATTTGAAGGTGGCGGGGCAGGATGGTTCTGTGGTGCAGTTTAAGATTAAGAGGCATACACCACTTAGTAAACTAATGAAAGCCTATTGTGAACGACAGGTGAGGAACTGGCACAAGCACTTTCACTGAATAAAACTTACTTAAATAAAAAACAAACCTTATTTTCATGAGAATAGAAAGGAGACTAACATAATAAGTACACTGACTTTGGTAGAATGAATATGCCCTTATGTATTTGACATCAGTTTTATCATACACTTGGACTTGGTATATTGATTCTTCATGGAAACCCTGAGGATGGGTTGGTTAATATATGACTAGAGTCTAGTCCTGTGCCACAAGTGCATCAAATTATACTCACAACACATGATTTGTTTCCAAGGTGATATAAGAATATAAGGATGAACATAGTAAAATTTTTTGTCAGGCTCTGTTCATTTCAGATTTGTCTTATGTCAAAACTATTTTGACCAGTTTGGAAATACAATTAAATGTGAGGTTTTTTTTTTTGTTTTTTTTTTTTAAGTGAGTTTAAGGACATTGCAATTTTCCTGAAGCGTGTAAAATGTTAATATTCTCTTTTTTACACTAATAGTGGATGTCAAGAAATTTAACCTACCCGAGCTGGCCTGCGAACTGATATGTCCCAGGTTCGATTCTGGTCAAGGGCACATGCCCAGGTTGTGGGCTCCATCCCCAGTGGGGACTTGCAGGAGGCAGCTAATCCATGATTCTCTCTCATCATTGATGTTTCTCTCTCTCCCTCTTCCTTCCTCTCTGAAATCAATAAAAATACCTTTAAAAAAATAAAGAGGAAGCAGAAATATACAGATGCTGGGAGGTAAATGTAAGCTGTAAGACAATGAAGCTTCCCTCCGTGATGAGTAACAATACAAAGGCATCTTTAAAAAATGACTTTTGCAAGTATAACAGAAACTCTAGTACCTACATAAGTGACTTGGCAGAAGTATTTTTAAAATTTTTATTTCTTGATTTTAGACAGGAAATGGGGGTAGAGAGAAACAAATTTATTGTCCCACTTACATATGCATTTATTGGTTTGGCTCTTGTATGTTCCCTGACCAGGAATTGAACACACAATCTTGGTGTATCAGTGACACTCTTACCAACATCTATCCAGCCAGGTCCTCTGTATACTCTTATTTGAAGAATTTTGGTGAAATTCCCCTATTAGTTAGTGAATATGTACTTTTTAATTGTGCTAAAGATTTTTTTTTTGCACTGGCACCTTTCATATTTGAACACAAGTTCCCCTTCAGATTACAGGGGAATTTTTAAAGCTAATCATTTTGTAGAAGTTTTATGTTGCCAAACCTTATATAGAACACAAACGCATGCTTAAATTTGCTGGTTTTCAACAAAATTTTCTGTGTATCTTAAGTTTTCTCTACTATTAAATTTTAGCTATTTAACATTGATTTTTTTAGAGAGAGGAAGAGAGAGAGAAATACTGATTTGTTCCACTTATGCATTCATTGGTCAATTTTTGTATATTCTCTGGGGATCCAACCTGCATCCTTGGTGTATAGGGACAATGTTATAACAAACTGAGTAATGGCCAGGGCTAAATTTTAGCTTTTTCATTATTTTTATTTTTTAATTGATTTTAGAGAGTGAGGAAGGGAGAGGCTAGAGAGGTAGAAACATTGCTGAGATACTGCCTCTAGCATGCTCCCTACTGAGGATGGAACCCACAACCTGGGCGTGTTCCTGACTAGAAATCAAACTCAACCTTTGGTTCATAGGTCAACACTCAACCACCAGGCCACACCGGCCTGGCTGACTCCTTGCCTTTTAATAGCCCATACCTACACTTGGCAGTTGAAAATTCTTGACCATGGATTTGCTATCAAGATTAATTGAATCTGCATATTAACTTTGTAATGAACACATTTGAAGATATGGTGAGTCTGGAGTTTCAGTGGATGTATAATGGGCATCTCAAACTGAACATCCAAAAGAGGACTCTTGATTTTACTTCTAGAAATCTTCTCTGGTGTCCCCACTAAGTAAATAGCAATAGTTAACATTGTTGTGAAAGCCAATACCTTGGGGTCATTATTTATTTTTACTGATTTCAGAGAGGAAGGGAGAGGGACAAAGAGCTAGAAACATTGATGAGAGAAACATCCATCAGCTGCCTCCTGCACACCCCCTACTGGTGATGTGCTGGAAACCAAGATACATGCCCTTGACCAGAATCAAACCTGGGACCCTTCAGTCCATAGGCTGACTCGCTATCCACAGAGCCAAACGAGTTTCGGCAAGTTTGCCTACTTTATGTCAGCCACAAAGTCTTCCCACTGTAGTGTGGATATACCCTACAGATTATTTCATGGAGTGTCAGGTGGTTTCAGAGGGCACAGATTTATTGGATTATTCCAATTCATTTTTGTGAAATGAGAAAATGGACCCAAAGAGATAAGCTCACACAACTATTCAGGCACAACTCTAAAGCTCAGGGACGAGATTTATTCAGGAGCTCAAGTACTGGTTTAATGTAAATTCCTTGTTTGAATTTACAAGGCTTATGGAACCTTAATGAAAAGTCTTCTGAATTTTGGACTTTTGCTCCATAGCAGAATATTTTGTTGATAAAGAAAAGCATATAGCCTAGGCAGTTTGGCTCAGTGGATAGAGCATTGGCCTTCGGACTGAAGGGTTCTGGTTTCGATTCTGGTCAAGGACACACACAGGTTGCGGGCTTGATCCCCAGTGGGGGCCTGCAGGAGGCAGCCCATCAATGATTCTCATCATTGATGTTTCTATCTGTCCCTCTCCCTTCCCCTCTGAAATCAATGAAAATATAAGGGGGGGGGGGAAGCATATAAACAGGTGGCATTAAAGGAATACACTCCTGGCTGGGTGGTTCAGTTGGTTGAAGTATCTTGTCTTACACCCAAAGGTTTTGGGCTCAATCCCTGGTCGGGGCACATACGGATGCTTCACATTGATGTTTCTGACTAAAATCAATAAAAAACATCCTTGGGTGAAGTTTAAAACAAAATAAATACAGTTTGCTTATGTTCTGGCCCTGCCTTTCCCCCCCTTTTATTTTGAATGGCTGCACCATTGTCCTTATATGACCTTACCACTGGCTGTAGTGGAGGAAGAACCGGCATATAGAAGGTGCTTGATATTTTGTTGAAGCACAATCTTCAGTGGAGTGTTTTTAAATATGTAAAACTTGGTAATTAATGCTTTGAATTAGTGATTCCTTTTGAAATCGCTAATTAAAATAAAAAGTCATGAGGAATTTCACCTACCTGATGAAGGATTGCTTGTAATCTTCAAGACGGGCAAGGGCTAGTCTGTAGTGGTATGTGTCTATAGAGTTTTAAAGAAGAGTATTATGACCTTCATGTTACAGATAGTTTAAAGTCAGATTCAGCAAACCCTTGTTAAGAGAATAGAGGTGTTACATAAGTATTTGATCAGCACTTGGAATATTTTTAGTTCTAAGAATGTGGTTTAATTTTAAATAGATCCCTGGCTTCTAGAACTCAGTGAATTGGAGTGTCATCCTATTGCAGGTTCCATTCCCAGTCTAGGGGCCTGTGGGAGGCAGCCTTGTAAGATGTTTTTCTCTCTCCCCCTTCCCTCCCTCTCCCTTTTTCTCCCTTCCTCTCTAAAAAAAAACAACCCCAAAAGTCAATATAAACATACCCTCAGGTGAGGATTTAAACTAGGGGTGTCGAACTCAATCAGAGAAGGGGCCAAAATCTAAAATCCAGCCTAAATCGCGGGCCGAATGGTTTACTGAACAGTCATAAACTGTCATTGTGATGGAAACGCAGCGGAGTGCAGTGATGACAGCACGTTGCGGGCCACATTGCAAGGCCTGGTGGGACGGATTTGGCCCGCGGGCCTTGTGTTTGACACATGTGATTTAAACTATATTCATTGAAGTATGGTTTTTGTGTAACAATTATAGTTTTAGCATCATATTGAGTGGCTTCTTGTAAGATGCTTTCTAGAAAGCTATCAAGTTAATATATTTATACCATACCTCCAAAGATACTGTAGTTTTCTTTTTTAAAAAAATATATTTTATTGATTTTTTACAGAGAGGAGGAGAGAGTGATAGAGAACTAGAAACGTCGATGAGAGAGAAACATCGACCAGCTGCCTCTTGCACACCCCCCACCAGGGATGTGCCTGCAACCAATGTACATGCCCTTGACTTGAATCGAACCCGGGACCTTTCAGTCCGCAGACCGATGCTCTACCATTGAGCCAAACCGGTTTTGGCAAGATACTGAATTTTTCTATCTTGTCTTCATTTGGCTGCAGTTCTCAACAGCTTTGATGCTTTGCTCCTTCTCCCCCTTTCCCACTCCTGTTTCAGGATCTCTGGAACATGCATTGAGGAATATTGCTGTGGGCATCAGTTAACTCAAGTTTCCTTTTAGTATCTTATTTAAATGCACAGTTTAACTCTAGGTCTGATCTATTCAGGGTTGGATTAGCTACGATCTCAAAAGCAGTACAGCTTTTTTTTAAAGAAGAACTTTTATTTTTCCAAAGAAAATTAGACATAATTGAAAGAAAGTAAAAGTCATCCCAAGTCTTTTTACTCATAGAAACATTGGTAGCAAATGTATTCATGTCTCATTTAATACATTTGTGGCTAAATATGCACATAGTTTTATTATTGTTTGCAGTAAGATGCTTTTAACTTCTCTTGTACAGGGTTTGTCAATGAGGCAGATCAGATTCCGATTTGACGGGCAGCCAATCAATGAAACAGACACACCTGCACAGGTAAAAATCTCTGTGTTAACTAGAAAAAAAGTCAATTTTTTTTGTAATTTGCTTAACAGCTTTGTTTATTTGTTAACTTTTAGATGTTGAAATATAGTTCTATATCACAATTCAAAGCTATGTAAAAGATGATCAAGGGGGAATAGAAAGAAAAAAAAAACAGGAATAGATTGAGGAAATGCCACTGGTTTTAAAATATCTGGTTATCACTCAGTAAAACAAATATGTCATTTAGTTTTACTTTAACCCATTTTTTTTAATTGTCCTTTTTTTCAGAATGTTTATTGATTTCAGAGAGTAAGATAGATGGGGAGAAAGATGGAAACATCAATAATGAGAGAGAATCGTTGAATCACTGCCTCCTGCTCACCCCACTCTGGGGATCAAGCTGGCAACCAGGACATGAGCCCTGACTGGGAATCAAACTGTGACCTCCTGGTTCATAGGTTGACCCTCAACCACTGAGCCATACCTGTGGGACAATTGCAAGTTTGTTTTTATTTAATATAATTTATTGATTTTTTTTTACAGAGAGGAAGAGAGAGGGATATAGAGTTAGAAACATCAATGAGAGAGAATCATCTATCAGCTGCCCACACCCCTTACTGGGATGTGCCCGCAATAAGGTACATGCCCTTGACAGGAATCGAACCTGGGACCTTTCAATCCGCAGGCTAAAGCTCTATCCACTTCGCCAAACCGGTTTCGGCTGCAAGTTTTTTGAGAGTGGGGGCTGTGACAGTAAGTGGCTTGCCAGAACTCACTACAAAATCTGATGCAGCCCTGGCCCACGTCGCTCAGTGATCAGAGTGTTGGTTCGGTGAAGGGCTTGCACCTTGGATGCAGGTTCCATCTGGATCCTGGCCCTGTGTGGGATGCAACCAATAGATGGAACAGCTGTATGTTTCTCTCTCTCTTTCCCCGCCCCCTCCTTCCTCTCCCTCACTCTCTTCTTTTCACCCCAGCTGCTCCCTCCCTCTCCCCCACCTCCTTCCATTCTCTAAGAATCAATGGAAAAAAATATCCTCAGGTGGGGATTAACAACAAAAAAAGGTGATGCTGTCTGATCCCTTTATCTTTACCTATCTTGGTCGGTCATATTGTAAGCTTTTGTTTCTTTTTACCTTTTCAAGTTCCAGTTAAGAATTTCACTTTGGAAATTTAAATTAGAGTCTGAGTATTTTTGAAAAATTTTTTTATCACGCCATAAAAACCACAAATGGTATGTGTGGCCCTAACCCGATTGGCTCAGCAGATTGTGCCTGCAGACTGAAGGGTCCATGTTCAATTCTGGTCAAGGGCATTTACCTTGGTTGCAGGCACATCCCCAGTAAGGGATGTGCAGGAGGCAGCTGATTGATGTTTCTAACTATCCCTCTTCCTTCTCTAAAAAAAATAAATAAAATATATCAAAAAATATGGTAAGAGTGAAGCAGCACATCAAGATTGTGGCTTCCTTGATAATCTTAAAAACACAAATATCTATGAATTATACTTGAGGGAAAATTTGAAGAAATTCTGTTGGTGAGTCTCTAAGAAGCAATTAGAGTCCATAACCACAAGGTGGAGCTGCATTCTATTTTTAAATACACATTTTTTATTGATTTCAGAGAGGAAACGAGAGAAACATCAATGATGAGAGAGAATCAATCAGCTGCCTCCTGCACACCCTCTACTGACGATTGCGCCTAAAACATGGGCCTGTGCCCTTGACCGAAATCCAACCCCTAGGACCCTTCAGTCCATAGGCTGATGTTCTAACCACTGAACTAAATCGGCTAGGGTGAGCTGAATTCTCTTGATGAAAGAGAAAAAGCTCTTTTACCTTTTAAAAGCATTTAAAGTTTCACTATAAAATTTAAAATGCCAATAGTTTCAGTAGATAGGCTGAAGATCTGTTTGGATGTGTGTGTTTTTTTGATTTTGTGGTTTTGTTTGTTTTTGCATCCCCGGTAGGCCTGAATTGGTGGTTTTAAAAGAATAAAAAGAATTCATTAAGCTAAAGTCTGATGATTAGAATGTATTTTCTGTTTTGTGAAGCCCTCAGCCCCCACCAGAAAACAGTTCTAAGGCTAGTCTACTATGCTAACTGTAAATACTAAACTGTGAGGGGGATTTGTTCAGGCCTGCATTACAAAATCTTCCAATGAATTTAGAATTGAATTCATTTTAGAATGAAATTGACTTGTTTTAGAATTGTTTTTCCAATATGAAATAGAAGAACTGTAAATCAGAAAGCCTCATCAGCCAGTTTTAATAGCAGTATAATTATGGTGCCCATCATTCTGTTAAATAATTTCTTCAACTCATTTAATTCTCATAACTGAATGCTGTGCCTTTTTACAAAGGGAATTGAGACTCAGTTATTAATATTTTAATGCCTTAGCTCTCCTTTGAGTATATTTGAACTTGGTTAGAAACAGCTCCCTTTGTTAGGTGCTCAAGATTATTTTATTTGCAAAATTACCAGTTTTTAAGGGTAATTGTCAGCATAATAAACTGTTACAAAGGTTATTTACTTTACAGCAGGGGTGGGGAACTACAGCTGGAGAAATCATTCGGTCTGGCCCTGCCAAGGTATTAGGGGTGAGTTAATTAAATGTTTGACCAAACATAGCAGGCTAATGTTTCTAAGTTGATAATTTTGTATGGCCTGAGAATGATGTTATAAATATTTAAGTGGCCCTTGGCAGAAAAATGATTCCCCACTCCTGCAGTTTACAGGTTCTGGTACCTTCCTATTATCAACATGGTTGTTTTGTGTATAATATATGGGTAGTGAAACTTGCAAACTTAATTTGTGAATAGCATTTTAAAGTTGAAATTAACTTAAACACAACACAAGTTTCTTCTTGCCCGTTCCTTTTCCTTACTGCATAGAGGCAACCACTGTTTTATACATAGGGAAAGATATGCTCATGTACACACACACACACACACACACACACACACTCTCTCTCTCTCTCTCTCTCTCTCTCTCTCTCTCTCTCTCTCTCTCTCTCACTCTCACTCACTCACACATACTTTTAAAAACACAAATGTTGCCAAAACAGGTTTGGCTCAGTGGATAGAGCATTGGCCTGCGGACTGAAGGGTCCCAGGTTCGATTCCGGTCACCGGCAAGTACCTTAGTTGTGGGCTCATCTCCAGTGGGGGGCGTGCAGGAGGCAGCTGATCGATGTTTCTCTCTCATCGATGTTTCTAGCTCTCTCCCTTCCTCTCTAAAAAAAAAAAAAAAAATCAAAATTTTTTTAAAAAACACAAATGTTGCCTAGTTTATAAATGTTTTTAGTATTCTAGGGATATTTCTACTTCACATGTAAATCTGCTTATTCTTTAATAACAGTTATGTGATAGTTCATTATGAATGTATAGTATTTCTTTGGGTTTCTAGTGATACTTAGGTTATTTCCATTCTTTTTTTTTTTTTAATATATTTTATTGATTTTATACAGAGAGGAAGGGAGAGAGATAGTTAGAAACATCGATGAGAGTCATCAATCAGCTGCCTCTTGAACACCCCCTACTGGGGATGTGCCCGCAACCAAGGAACATGCCCTTGACTGTAATCGAACCGGGGACCCAACTGGTCCTGGCAGGTTATTTCCATTCTTGCTCATCTAAACAACATAGTGAGATCCTTTACACGCATCACTCTTATTTTCAGTACTCAAAGGAGATGATTTAACTCATAGACATGTTCAGTTTTTAACTTAAAAGCTAAGTTCTCTATAATCTTCATTAAAAAAGGATACCAGCCCTAACTGGTTTGGCTCAGGTTCGATTCCGGTCAAGGGCATGTACCTTGATTGCCTGCACATCCCCCGTGGGGAGTGTGCAGGAGGCAGCTGATCGATGTCTCTCTCATTGATGTTACTAACTCTCTATCCCTCTCCCTTCCTCTCTGTAAAATATCAATAAAAATACATTTTAAAAAATAAAAATAAAAAAAGGATACCAATTGAAAAATTACTTAAAGCTGAGATGCTAACTAAGTTAGTGTCTGGGATGTCTAAAATAACCAAAACTAGAATTGGGTGACACTTGTGCAGTTTTTCAGGATATTTAGGTCTGATAGTTATAAATTTTAAGAGCTGAATTATCAGTGGCTTTTTTTCCTTTATGCCAGTTGGAAATGGAGGATGAAGATACAATTGATGTGTTCCAGCAGCAGACAGGAGGTGTCTACTAAAAAGGGAACCTGCTACTTTACTCCAGAACTCTGTTCCTCCAGACCAAGAAGACATTCTCAATTAGAAAACTGCAATTTGGTTTCAACACATCTGACTACTACAGTATAGTTTTCTCTATTCTTTCATTTCCCCTTCCCCATTCCTTTATTGTACATAAAGTAACTGGTGTATGTGCACAAGCATTTGCATTTTTTTTTTTTAACTAAATGGCCAATGGTGTGTTTTGATCTACATCAAATGGAGACGGGACGGGGAAAAATACTGGTTCTGTGAAAACACCCCCTTTCTCCATTAGTGGCATGCTCATTCAGCTCTATCTTTATATTCCAGTAAGTTATTTTGCTCTCACTGTTTAACAAAAAAAGAACAACATAAAAATTCTTGCATACCTTGTTTGATTGGAGAATTTTAATGTTTTTCATTTATCATTGTAAAACCAAGGACAATTTTATAACTTTTTTGTACGTAGCTGTTACATGTAGGGCAATCTGTCTTTAAGTAGGGATAAATTACTCTAAAAAATGAATCCTAGATAGTTTTCCCTTCGAGTCAAGTGTCTTGTTGTTTAAATAAACTTCTTGTTTAAAATGAGCTGTTCTCTTTATTCTGAGGATATTAAATAAGAAAATTGAAGTTTAGGAAAAAAACATGAGATCAATAGGCCTGTTAGAAGTAACATTTAAAGGAAGAAATAGAAATTTTTATTTCTGACAGACTAATGCAAAACAGAGTAACAAAGTCATAAAAGTGACTATAAACGGATGTTCCAGCCTCCTCTTTGTTCAAAAAGCTTAGGTCCAAATATGCAACTTTAATAGCAAAAAAAAAAAAAAAAAGGTCATACTGTGTGGATTTACTCTCAAGCATTCTTTTCTGTAAACCATTTCCTGAGGTCTTAGTAAATGCAGCTAGAAAAAAGGTCCTGCTTTAGCTAACTGCTGATACGTCACTTCTCTAGCTTTCACTTTTATGAGTATGCCCTAATCTAAAATAGAATCTAGTCTGTTTCTTATTTAAGGATGTTGAAGGACAGAAAATGTTTATCTACATATATTTCTCTTAGCATTAAATATACAGGTCATTACTGTCTTCAAATGTATGGGGAAAGATCATTTGAGCAGGAAAGATAAAGAAGATGATCTAATTCTTAACTCCTGTTTTAGAGGTGAGAAAACTGATCCAGAGTTGTCACAGCTATATGGTTATAAAACTGGGACTAGAGATGTTTCCTACTGCCTGTTAATCCCAATTGAATTCTCCAAACTGGTTCTCAAACAATTCCCACCCCTGCTAACCTACCGATGTGGTCTTATTGGATCAATTCCCCATATGCTATAATCCACGTCATTCACTTAATTCACTGTACCTCTTTCAGCATGATCTCTTTTCATTCCCCATGTCCACAGTGAATGAGCTTCCCCAGAATCAGGAATTCTCTAGATTTTTGGCTCTATTATGTATATGTTAATCATATATATATATATATATATATATATATATATATATATATATAAAATTTATTGATTTCAGAGAGGAAAGGAGAGGGAGAGATAGAAACATCAATGATGAGAGAATCATCACTGATTGGCTGCCTCCTTCATGCCCCACACTGGGAGTCAAGCCTACAACCTGGGCATGTGCCCTTGACTGGAATTGAACCTGGGACCTTTCAGTCCGCAGGCTGACTCGACACTCAATCCACTGAGCCAAACCAGCTAGGGCAATATATGCGTTGATCTTGAATCAACTTTTATTTTGCTACCAACCCATTTTTATAGCTTACACTGTGAGACTGTGGGAATCCTGCCCCCAAGAATTCCTAGAAAGGATCAGTTAAGCACATTTCTCTTGACTTACTGATCTAGGTACTATTAAATGGAGTTTTGTGGTGTTCTAAAAACTAAAGTTAAATTGAAATTGATTAAATCAGAGAACTTTAATGTGGAAGGGGGCTTGAGTTGGGTTTTCTTCAGTTAGAGGAATTAATACTAGGAGTTTTTGTCTTGTTGGGAGAAGATAGACTTTAAATTCCTTCATAGTAGAAAAACTTGGTACAATTAAAAGAGCCAGAAATGTGTGAAAAGGGCACTGTTCAATAATAGAGTATGTTGTAGCTTATTGATATTTGGGTCAGTGTATATACCTTATTTGTGTTCTTAAAATGGACTTCTTGATTGTTGCTTTTGACCATTTCACATAAGTTGCTACCAAAACAAATATTTTGTGGAAAAAATTTTGTGGAGTACTTTTTAAAAGTCACTTTGAAAAGTGGAATTGTTTGAGTTGAAAATACTGAAAGTAATTTTTTTCTTTTCTTTTGGCTTGGGAGGGGACATTCAAGTGATGGGAGTTATGCTCCCATTTTGGTTAACTTATAATTTAGCTAAACTCTGGCTGGCTTCATATTTAGTGAGATTGAATGGAAGATGGGAAGGAATAGTTGGAGGAGAAATGGGAGATGGGTAAAGTGTGCAATTACATTGGGAATTGTGACAGCAGCAGGTCAGTGGACAGTGGAATCTCAGGATTTGAGGGAGTTTTTCCAAGATCTTTGTGGGGTGTGTGTGTGTGTGTGTGTGTTGCTGGGGGTGATGGGGGTTTGGGGGTGGTGGTGTATAGTATATTGGAGAGGACTACCTGCTGCTGAGGGTTATTTTTGAGCTGCTTTTATTTAATTTATTTATTTTAAATATATTTT
This sequence comes from Pipistrellus kuhlii, assembly GCF_014108245.1. NCBI lineage: Eukaryota > Metazoa > Chordata > Mammalia > Chiroptera > Vespertilionidae > Pipistrellus > Pipistrellus kuhlii. The sequence goes on along the minus strand of NW_023425545.1, from coordinate 353,469 downwards.
ATTGATTTTTGTACAGAGAGAAAGGGAGAGAGATAGAGAGTTAGAAACATCGATGAGAGAGTCACAGATCAGCTGCCTCTTGCACCCCCCCCACTGGGGTTATGCCTGCAACCAAGGTACATGCCCTTGACCGGAATTGAACCCGGGACCCTTCAGTCCCCAAGCCGACGCTCTATCCATTGAGCCAAACTGGTCCCGGCTGCTGCTGCTTTTAAATATGACTAACAGTGATTCTGCATCCTGGTTTTTCATTAGAACGAGTGGGTGAGCTTTTATTTTTTATTTTTAAAATTTGTTAAATTTAAATTTTTTTTTTAAATTAAATTATTATCTGTGTACATATCTTACCATTGCCCCCCCCCCCCCAGACTGGGTGAGCTTTAAAATTATATTTTTAAAATTTGTTAAATTAAAAATTTTATTTTAAATTATTATCTGTGTACATATCTTACCATTGCCCCCCCAGAAATGTATTTCCAAAGCATGTGGAATTGAGAAGCCATTCTGGGAGGCATCCTTACAACTCCTGAGTTAATCACCTTATGATGAAGATTAAGTTAGATACGTTTTAGCTAGAAAATGCATCCCACATACTGAACTCTCAAGTTATTATTCAGCTCTGGCTGGGTGGCTCAGTTGCTTGGAGCTTCATTCCATAAACCAAAAGGTTGCAGATTCAATTCCCAGTCACGGCTACCTAGATTTCGGGTTCAATTCGGGTTGGGGCTGGAGACAACTAACTGATGTTTCTCTGGCATTGATGTTTCCCTTCCTCTCTAAAAATCAATAAAAATATATCCTTGGGCAAGGATTAAAATAAGTTGTTATATCCAGTGTGAAGTAAGGCTCTATCACAGAATGCTGAGGCTTCACCTGAATACCTAAATCTATCAGATGGCCTGCACTTACTGTAAATGAGAAATCAGAGTCCTGGCCAAGAACTTTCTATTTATTAAAAAAAACACACCACTGAATATGATCTTTGTCTCTTGTCTCATTAGGTTTTTTAATAAATGCTTAATACTAAATAGTGCCCTAGTGAGTCTTGAAGGAAAAATATTCCTCAGGATAATTTTTTAATCCTCACCTGAGGACATACTGACTTTAGAAAGGGAGGAAGAGAGAGAGAATCAGTGATCAGCTGCCTCCTGCACGCTCCTCACTGGGGGTGGAGCCCGAAACCTGGGCATGTGCCCTCCCCTGAGAAACTGACCTCCTGGTTCATAGGTTAACACTCAACCACTGAGCCACACCTGCTGGGCTTTTAGCTATTTTTGCTAAGGAGGTGAATTCATTTTAGGAGAGCGGGACAGATGGGTCAGGGACATTTTCGTTTGTTTTATTAAATAGAGAAATAACATGGAATTGAGTATAGAGGACAAACTTAAACTACATGGTTGTGTTTTACTCAGCTCTTAGTCTGAAAAGAGGAAGAAGTCGGGAAATATGAATTATGTTTTCCCTCTATAATTCAGTGATTAAAAAGGACCTGAGGGGTGTATGTCAGACCTTAGTAGAGTATATGTACCATTTCGTTTACCTTTGAGTAAAGAGAAGGCAAGTACATGACAGCCATTTTCCATTATTTGAGACCTCTTCACGCATTTGTGTAATGACAAATGAGTTTTAAGAGAACTTAGGCTGTGTCGGTGGGCTGCCACCCTCCCTTTTTTGGTGAGGATATGGCTAAGAAAAGAATGGACAGATGCATACTAAATTTGGCTTTAAGAGTGATGGATGCAGAACTTATGTGTAAATATGTGTGGTTTAAGTCATACGTAAGTGATACGCTTATGAAATATACTGCAATGTTGAGGCTGAGAAATAAAGCTTGTTAGAAATACTCGTCAGTGGGCCATTAATTCAGTCACTAAACTAAATTCAAAAGCACGTGACCAGGATTTGTTTTTAAATAGTGAAACAGAAGGGTAGAAAATAGTAAAGAGTATATATTAAACTGTGGTTGAACTTGAGCAGTTGCTATTCTTGTAGGTCTAAAATAGTCAAATATCTGTGGTTTCACATGGTTCAACCCAATACGTGTGTATCGATGTCAGTGAAATGCACTGATCAGAGAGCTTGGTTAAAACCCAGTTTCAGAATCTAGGGAGAGTTATTGCCCCCTCCCTCTGGCATTGTGGAATAAATCGGGGCAGGTTGGACTGCCGGGGGATTCATTGCAATGGTAGTGGGAAAGCTGATAACATTCAAGGTAAAAACGTGTGCTTGAGAGTTGCTGTGTTAGTGCATGTTTTTGTTTTTAGTCATGACCTTAGCTACAGTGGTGAGGCACAAGTGGTGAGAAATAACTTGCATGTTATTTTGAGTAGGTTGTGCATTGCATTCTTGAATAAAGCTCTCCAGGTACCCAGTAGCAAAATTAAAAACCAATGGCATTCCTGTCCATATTAAAAGAAAATTATTAGGGCTTCAAACACTTTTCTGACGTGTTTTAAATACTAGATTTCTTGCCACCTGATTCAGAACAATAGATTGTGTTTGAGGAGAACGTTGGGTTACTCAAACCTGTTGGGTAAGCTGATTTACTAACCTTTCTGAACTGAATTACAAATGGATGACTAGAACTTTGAATATAGTAAGGGAGTGGCAGCATGGGACTAAGGCAAATTTAAGAGTACTTAACTGTTAAAAGACATGAAGTTATAAAGCGTGTGGACAAATGTTCGTTCTTTGCCCTTTACTGTATTTTAAAAGTAGACATGCACATCTAGGGCAGTGGTTTTATTTACTTATTTATGGCAGTGATTTTAAAATTGGGACCCTGGCGTTGTACAAAAAGGTAGGTAGACTGCCAAACAGGCCTGCCTAAAATGGCCCTAATCTGATGTCTGTTTTACTAAATTTACTCTTCTTAATAAATCAGAGGAGATTAAAAGGATTCATGTTTTATCCTTGAAGCAGAGGTTCTTAGCCCAAGCTATAGGTGAGAATTACCTGTTTAACTTCTCAAAGATATCCATGACTGAATCTGACACCCAGAAATTTCAGGTTAGTTGGTGTTGGATGGGGCCTGGCATTCATTTGTATTTCTTAAAAGCTCATAGGTTATTCTGATGTGTAGCCAGTGTGAGGCACCTCTGAGAGAAAGCTTTCGTTGACTAAGGACAAAATTCTTAAAATTCTTAACCCCATTCTATAGATGAAACTGGGTCTGAGAGTACTTGGAAGACGGAGCAGACCCAGAACCTAGGCTTTTTGATTTCTAGCCCAGTGCTGGGTTACCACAGCAACCTGTCTTCTACTGGACTACAGGGGATGGAGGAAGGAAGGCAAGTACAAGTTCAAAAATGTAGGTTAAGAGGGACCCTAAAGAGTCAGGTACAAACCTCTCATTTCACACAAAACACTTCAGATCGTTAGAAAGTATGTGATTATTTTCCAAGTAAGTCAATAAAAATGGCTGTCACTTTGATGACTTCTTATATGTCAGGCCAAGCAGTTTACACCATTACTTAATTCAGTCCTCAGCTCTGTGGAATCCAGATACTATTTAATCCTTATTTTATGAATGAGGAAATGTGCTCAGAAAAGTTGAGATTAAAACCCAGATTTCTCCCCGTGAGAGCCTGAGCCAGCAACCACCATACTCTAACTTCTAGTCTGTACTTACGTGATTCTTATTTTGTTAGAGAGAGAGAGAAAGAGGGAGAGAGAGAAACATTGATGTGAGAAACATCCATCTATCATCTGCCTCCTGCCCTGGGATGTAACCTGTAACCACTCCAACCAATTGAACCACACCAGCCAGGGCAGTAATTACATGACTTTTGAGGAGGGCTTGCATGCTCACTGGCTAGATGGATCTGAAGGTGTTTTTTTTTTTTTAATTTTTATTTTTTAGCTGCTGCTGTTATTATTATTATTAAAGTTTTAGAAGTTTAGATCCAGCCTTTAAGAATGGAAAGATTTTAAACCAAACAAGTGGTGTGCTTCAAGTTTTTATGGTAAGCATATAAATCCATGCCTACTAGAAAAGAACTTACCTCTGGCTTTTTTTGAAAGCCCAGAAGAGCGGTTAACCAATAGTACAAACTTCTAGCTGACTGGAAGGAGGAGGTTATGGAAAGAGGAAAGTAGTTCAATGTGATGGAAATACCGACAAAGATCTGCATGCGTTCCTGTTATGTTTTTGTAAGCTGTCATTCCCGAGCCCTCCAAGTGTGTCTGCATTTGTTGCAGGGATAGACTTACCCGGGCAGGTGGGAGAGGCATGACTTAAGGGTATAACAGCTGCAGAGCTCTGGAATAGTCTCCACAGCAAAGGATGTGGCATTCCCAGCCACCAGGCATTAACAGCCTTACAACAGGCCTTCAAATCAGGACGACTGTAATTCTGGGCTAGTGCATGCACCGCCCATGACAGCTAACTATTAACATGAAAATGTAAAGAATTTCCAGCCGTTTTAAAAGGGATCATCTTGGCGTGCTTTCTGTTGCCGACTCCATGTTGCAGTCTTGGGACTGTCAGGTTTCCACAGGAGACACACAGTAGGTACTCAGTCAATGTCACTGTAGAGTAGTATTTCCATCCCTTAAGGAACATGTCCTAACTTGCCCACCACAAGTGTATGGGAACGCAAATCTGACAAATCTGCCCTGCACTGTGGGTTCCAACTGCCCCGGAGCGAGCTTTCCCCTTTGTCAGGTAACTTTTAAGTGACAGCGGGCATGGCTGTGGGAAGCATGGGGCCGGAGTGCCCTTTGTCCAATCATCTCCGAGACTTGCGGGTGGGGGAGGGGGCGGGTCTCCAGACCCTCCCTGACCAGGAAGCGGGCGGGTTTAGGCTGAGCCTGGACCACCACAGCCCATCGTGAGGCAGCACGGTGCTTGGCACTCTGGGGAGCCAATCGGTGCGCATAGAGCTGTTTGAATCGGCCAATGCCGGCAGGGCGGAGGCGGGGCTTACGGGCCGTATAAAAGCGGTCGCCGGCCAAACAGGCGGCGGCGGAGGCTTCTGCAGCGGTCGCAGTTGGCGGGCGGAGCTCCTCTGCGCCCCTCGGCCGGGTCCTTTCCGCTCTCTGGCGCCGCGCCAGCCCGTCTCGCTCCTCGGCGTCATGACGACCACCACCACCTTCAAGGGCGTCGACCCCAACAGCAGGAACAGCTCGAGGTGAGGCGGCGGGGCGGCGGGGCGCGGGGTCAGGAGGGCCGCTCCAGCGGGGCCACGCGGGCCGGGTTGCGGGTCGTTGGCGGTAACGTGCCCGGGGCGCCGCGCTTGCGTCCGGCCAGGCGGCGGGGCTGCGTGGCCAGTCCCGCCTTTGTGTCTCCCCGCGAGCCCCGCACGCTGCCCCGCCCGACTGCCTCTCCTCCCTCCCATTCATTCCTTCCTCCCCGGGAGCGGGGCCGGGGCCGGGGCCGGGCTCGCCCTCTGGGCGCCGCGGGCCGTAAGTTGGGGCAAACCCGGGGGGTTCGCGCGCTCAGCCCGACCCCGGGGCGGTGTCTGAGCCTCCGGGCGCCCGCACAGCTTACGGGGCGTCCGTCCAGGCCCACTGTCTCGCTCCGGGCCACGCGCTCCTGTCACTGGCCCGGGGCAGGTGGCGGCGGGGCGATCGGCGGGGCGGTCCGACTCCGGGCCGCAGCGAGCCGGGCTGGCGGGCTCCCCCCGCGGGGGCCGGCCCGGCGGGTGGCCTTGGTGGTCAGGCGGGGGGGTCATCGCGACCCCCAGCTCCTTCCTCCCCAGGACCCAGCCGCCAGCCGCCCCTGCCAAGTGCCTCCCCTCCGCTAACAAAGGAAAGCCCGCGCCCTCCCTCCCGCGCCCGCCCCGAGCCGGAGAGGGCGTGTGCCGGGCCGAGCGGGGCCCGGTGTCCCAGCCTCCGGACCCGGGCTCGGCCTCCCACCGCTTTGACGTTTGTGAGATGAGTTCATCGCCGGCCCCGTTCCCGGCCGGAGGAGGCTTCCTGTTCTTGGGCGGGGCCGGCGGGAGACGTCTATTGTCTCTTCCGCGCACCGTTCGCACCGGGGAGCCCGGCCCTTGGCCACGGCGTTTGGGGAGGGGGCGCCGGGGTGGCCCCGGGACCCTGTGCCCAGCGGCTGTAACTTGGGGCGGGGTTCGGATCCGGGGACCTGCCCACATTGTCTGGGCTGCGCTCCGAGGTGGGATGCGGGCCGCCCCGGGTCCTGGCTCCAGGCTCGGAGGAAGCTCGGCCTCCACTCTCGCCGGGCGCCTGCCCCTCATCGGTGGCGACCTGCCGTCCTGGGCGGCCAGCCTGGGGGTCCTGGGCCAGTGGCACAAAGGGAGCCATTTTGTGGGGCCGAGGAGACAGCCGGGCCAGAGCGGTGTCCCGGGGCTGGGGGACTTGGGGACAAAAGCAGGCCTCGGCCTGAGTCTTAGGAGGGAGCTCTGGAGATGCCGTTCCTTTGTGATCCGCTCCTTTCCCTCTCGCCGCGTGACACAGCGGGACAGGTTTTTAAAAACTAAATGAGTGGTTCCTGGGAGGATGGGGGGCGTGGGTAGCACACCGGCGAGGGTCACTCCCTCCTCTGTTGGCATCCTTCCAGGGAGATCATTTTTCTCAGCGGATGGACCCTGGAGCAGATTGAACCCTGGGTTTCCCGTTTGTGCCACGGGGTCAACTTTCTGCGGGTCCGACGGTGGTGGTTGGAATGGCCAATGTGCAGAAAGATCGGAGGTTTTACCCTTTGGGGTCGAGTTGGGTTTGGAGCTTTGTTAAGAATCTCGGTAACCTGGTCCATGAGCCCTCACGCTGGCTTTTTGACATGCATACTTGCAGTGTCAGACGGAAATGAGCTTTGGTTGTGCACAGTAGGTGTTTTAATTCGCCTTTTGTCATCAGTTTCCCCCCGGGATTGTGATCCCGGGACCGGAGCATTGTCCTTTTATTTACTTCCTGCCTTTCCTTCTTCCATCCTCTCCGCCAAAGCGCCTAAACTTTCCTCCGGGATCACCCTCCGGCCCCCTAACCGGGCTAGACATTTGGTCTCGTTAGGAAATGGTCTGCAGAGATCCTATGGCAAGCCTAGGATTTTAAGAGAGAAGAAAGGAAAAGTAATGCTTAAAACATTGCTATCTGTACGTGGAGATGTTTTTGTTGAGTCTCAAATATGTAATCCTGATTTAGTTACCATGTGTGTCGCTCAGAAGGAGTAGTAGGGCCTGAAGAAGTAAAATGGATATAATTTCCGTCTTATGATCCAAATCCTTTGTTTGGGGATGTCTGGCTGTTACAAATGAGCCCACAACACTGACGTCATCGGAGTAGGTGCTACCTGCTGTTCCAGCGGGAACGGGGCCCTTTAAAAAGTTGAAATGGTCAGAGCTTTGACTTTTTTTTTTTTTTAACCTGGTGTTTGGGTACTAGTGTCTTTTTTTTTTTTTTTTTTAAGGCCAAAAAAATATTTCCCAGCCCATTAGGGTTCTGAAGATTTTCATCTGGCTAATAATTCATAAGGATTTAATTACGATGGCAAGGAAAAAAAATTCACTCCTCTCTAGGACAATGAAGCAAGTTAGCTTTTGGGGTACAAATGTTGAAAACCTAGTCACTTCAAACTTTAACATGAGAGAAAAGCTTATTAAGAATTTATACCTTTAATTATTTCCAAACTAAAATGATCATCTTTATAAAATGTATGCCTGAACACACATAATTTAAGTGGATATTTTTTTAAAAACCCACAAACCAGTGAGGTTTTAAGTGTTTGACATGTTAATGAGATCTCTCACCCCACCCACCCCAAGGGAAAGGCAGTGGCACTAGAGGCTCCGTGTACAAAATTCGTGCATGGGTGGGGCCCTAGGCCTGGCCAGCCATCAGGCTCCCCGCCTCCTCCTTCCTTCGAGCCCTCAGCGTCCGCCACTGCTCCTGGTCGCCTGCCATGTTCTGCCCCGCCCCCTAGTGGTCAGCACATGTCATAGTGAGCGATCCAACTCCCTGTCTCCTGGTCGAACTCCCCAGGGGTCAATTTGCATATTAGCCTTTTATTGTATAGGCTTTTTATTTCGTGTAAATTGAGTACTGAATTTTACTATGGACAGACACAAATAATAGATTCAGGGTAGGACACTGGAGGACCTACATAAGAATTATAAGACAGTTTAAGATTAGGAAGCAAGAAAACTAATCAGAGTTCCAACCGTGTGGGGGTGTGGTGTAGAGAAAAATGGCCTTTTGTGGTTCCCTGTATCAATGGCAGGAGCTGGGGATCAGGGTTTTGGTCCCGTCCGTGTCAGTTAACTAATGTGGGCAATTTATTTGGAACTTCTCAGGGCCTGACTTGGCTCCTTTAAAAATGAGGCTGGATCCGGCTGGTAGTTCACTTGGTGGGAGTGTGGTCCCGATACAATATGCCAACGTGACAGTTTTGATTCCTGACCAGGGCACACACAAAAAAGAGGCTGTTGAACTGGATTGAAAAAAGATATACTTTTCTTTTTTTAATGTATTTTAGTGATTTTTTACAGAGAGGAAAGGCGAGGGATAGAGTGCTAGAAACATCGATGAGAGAGAATCATCGACCAGCTGCCTCCTGCACACCCCCCACCGGGGATGTGCCCACAACCAATGTACATGCCCTTGACTGGAATCGAACCTGGGACCTTTCAGTCCGCAGACTGACGCTCTATCCACCGAGCCAAACCGGTTTCGGCAAAGATATATTTTTGATTCATTCGTACCGGATGGCTATTGTTGTGTTGGTTGTTATTTTTGTTTGGCAGTCTGAGGGAGAAGAGGTCAGGGCCTGACTGAATGCTCGGGTATTGGTTATTTTAAAAATTCTTGCTGGGACACCAGCTGCAAATCGCTGATAGAGCAGAGCCCAGCAAATTACCACCTGAGGGCCAAATCCAGCTGGCCTCGGATCTTGACATTTATAAGTAGTTGGGGGGGGAAAAGAAAAAAAGCAAGAAGAATAGTTGATGACTTGTGAAAATGACATGAAAATCGAGTTTCCGTGTCCGTAAGTGAAGGCTTATTGGCGCGCAGCCACACTCATTCATTCTCACGTTGTCCGCGCTGCTCTGTGCCATGCGACAAAGGCCTGTAGCTGTGCCAGACTGCCCGACCCGCCAGCCAAAACTCGCTCCTGTCTGGCCCTTTCACACACAGGATCTCCGGTGTTTTTACTCAGGTTCCACCTGTTACTCTTTGAGAGCCCAGAGGAGGTGAAGGTTTAAGAGTCACTGAGGGGGCCTGGCCAGTGTTGCTCAGTGGTTAGCACAGGCCCAGGAACCCAGAGGTCATGGTTCCATTCCAGTCAGGACACAGGCCTGGGTTGGGGGCTCGATCCCCAATTGGGGGCCTACAGGAGGCAGCCATAGAGGTTTCTGTCTCTATCCCTCTCCCTTCCTCTCTCTCTAAAAATAAAAATAAAATAAAAGTCACTGAGGGAAGGGTGGAGAGGCCTCTAAGTAGGAGAAAGTATGAGATGGAGATAAGCCGAACTGTGGGGAGCAGTGAGGAAAGTGGCCTGACTGGCTTGGTGAAGAGGCGGTGCTGAGAGGAGTTGGTGAGGTTTGTCTGGTTTCCTTCAGTTCTGCCTCGGCCTACCCAGACCTTGTCTCTGGCTTGTGGGCAGCAGGACTAAGCACGGGGAGCCTGGGGGGGAAGGACACAGAACAGGGCAGGAGATCATGCCCCCTGGGCAGGAAGGGGCAGTGTAAGGAGCTGAGGCCAGGGTGTCCCCTACAGCCAAGGGGGCAGGAGCCCGCCCGGCTCTGGGCTAATGGCTGAGGGGCAGCTCCTGCGGTGAGTGTCTGCCCCCTGGTGGTCAGTGCATGTCATAGCGACCCATAGTTCCTCCGGTTGATTTGCATATTAGTCTTTTATTATATAGGATATTATATAGGATGTAATTGGGTTTATATTTGTTCTCTAACCTTTTTATTCCCTGGGTTGTGGGTAACTTTTTGTATCCACTGTAATGTGTATGGCTTTCTGTTGGATGGACAGACTTTGCTATCTAGCTGCCTACTATTGGATAGTCATTGTTGGACAAAAACCTGCAGGTGGTGCCCGCAGGTGCGTGTGCACAGAACATGCCTGGATCTTACACGTATGCCTCTTATTGACTCCCTGTGGCTAGTCATGTGTGTTCACCAGTGACAGCAGTGAGGTCCAAGGATATAAACGGCGCTCATCTGTGATGTTGAGACAGGAGAGACGCTTCATTATTACCTTTGCTTCGCCTTCTCAACCGGTCTGGAATATGTCTATTCTTATGATATGTATATTCTTCCATTTTCTATTTTGTTGAAAATGAAAATGGAAAAAATAAGTAACAAGACGTGCTTCTAAACTTTGCACATATAGGGTAGGGCAAAAGTAGGTTTATGGTTTGAATGGAAAATAATACAAGAATTAATAAATAATAATACAGTATAAGAATAAGCTGTTTGGCATACCCACTTCTGCCGCACCCTGTACATCCAGCTAAGCCCGGAGGCAGTCCCTTAGGTCCCTGCCCTTTGCCCCTAAAAGGAGCCGTAGCCAGGCTATTGTTTGTGATGACTTCCGGGCTGTTGTGTGATGGACAGCCTTCCCACAGGTGTTATAACGCTGCCCTTTTGTTCTTAACACCAGTGTGGAATTTATACCCCAGGGAATCAGTTCCTGGGCCCCTTAGCAACTTTCTTTTGTGGGAGGGAAAGGGAATGACTGGACAAGGGGGAAAGGTGCCTGACCACTTTTTGCCAAGAAATGCGATGGTGCGGCTTGACGTGACATTTCTGCTTTTCCATCTTTCCTAGGGTTTTGCGGCCTCCAGGTGGCGGGTCCAACTTCTCATTAGGCTTTGACGAGCCCACGGAGCAGCCCCTGAGGAAGAACAAAATGGCCTCCAGCATCTTTGGGACCCCCGAGGAGAACCCCCCTTCGTGGGCCAAGGCGGCAGGTGTGGCTTCGGGCCCGTGGCCGGTCAGGGGAGGGCCCAGCGTGAGAGCACAGCTGGAGCCAGGTCTGGCTTATACCTTACAGGATACACAGCCCCTGGAGCTCCTCACCGGGGGAAAGACTAGGATAAGGTGACCAGTCGTCCGGATTTTTAAAAAAATATATATTTTATTGATTTTTTATAGAGATGGGACTCCGCTCTATCCACTGAGCCAAACCGGTTTTGGCAGACAACCCGATTTTTAGCAATTTGTCCTGCGGTGTTTGGGACGCGGGACAAATGGTTAGAAATCAGGACGTCTGGTCACCTTAGACTAGGGCCCAGCCTCACGCTCACTAAGAGGGGCCTTAGGCCTTCCGGTTCCGCTCCTCAGGAAAGTGTCTTTGGTTCAGGGGCCAAGCCCAGCGGTGGCAGAGAAGACCCGGAGCCGGCCGGGCCCCGGAGGAGGAGCTCCGTGGAAGCCAGCGCGGGAGACTGCCTGGACCTGAAGGTCAGTGTGAGCGGGGCGAGGCCAGGCTTGGGGGACGTTTCTGTTTAGTTTCTGTTAGTTCCCCAGGGAGGCTGTTGGGAGAGGGACGGGCGGGGTTGGTGATGGATGATGGACAGCTAAGGAGGGAAGTCAGAAGGTGAACAAGCGTGACCTTGCTGTTCGGGGGGGGGTCTCTTCGGCCGTCAGGATTGGTCTCCCCTCCGTGTGGTTTTCAGGACTGTGGATCACCCCACACTCACTTCCTGGGTGTCTCAGATAGGCGCTATCTCCGCGTTCAAGGGCTGTTTAAATTGTTGGCAAACGTTAGCCGTCCAGTTGTGAGCTCCGCCACAGAGCCCCAGCCGAGCGTCTGGGAGGGTGTCCCCCCTCCCCCCGTAGGGATTTCAGAGCACACGGAGGCACCAGCCACCCACGTGTGGGAGGCCCGCGAAGGGGCTTTGGAACTGTTAGATGCCTGCCAACCCCTCGGTCAGCAGAAAGGGGGGATGGGAGGACAGACTCACCAGTGTCCCGTCTGATAAAAGAGCCTCTGAAACGCGAATTGAGATAGGACATCGTTGTAGATGTTAAGATTTTTGTAAAAATTATTTTTAATCTATTGGGGTGATATTGGTGAGATGTTAAGTTTTGGGAGTGTTACTGGCCCCGGGGCAATCTGTCCAGCATTGTTCCTGTGGAATAAAGGTTGCTTGTTGTGATGCAGCCTGACCCTGACCTTGACCGAATCAGAATGAAAACAGTTGGTTCGAATTGTGCCTGCTTTGTTTGTATGTTGCAAAATTAAAATCCGGAGTAAAATTTTAATCTCTTTTCTCTTCCAGGGAGAAGGCGACATCCACGGTGAGTACTTCCGAAGCCCACATTCCGGTTCTGTAAATGGTTTTAGAATCGATTGGTGCCCTGGCCGAGTGGCTCAGTTGGTCTCGTGTACTGAGAGGTTGCAGGCTGATTCCCAGTCGGGGCACAGGCCTGGGTTGCGGGTTCCATCCCAGGTTGGGGCATGTACTGGAACGACCGACTGATGTTTCTCTCTCTCCCTTCCTCTCTAAAATCAATGACAGAATGGATTGGAATTTTGATTCAAATCATGTCTTGGGAAAGAGATTGGGACTTGGCCAGCATACTCTGGGTGGAGGGAAGCAAAATGAAACAGGAAAGTCAGCAAACACGGCCGCATCTGGTACGGCCAGCAGTGAGAGCAATGCCAGGCATGTGTGGGAAAGGATTAAAAGACCCAAACCTTTAGAAACATGTCCATTATTCCGGCTGGCATTTGTTACACTTAATGAGAGCTTTTTAGTAAATGGCTCTAGCAGTTCAAACTTGGCCCATGGCATTGAGCTTACAAAGCTTGAATTTTTATATATAAAAAGCACTAAGGTGCTTGTTTTTTAAGACAATGGCAGCCAGGTGATCTTACACATGATGATTTAGGGGCAGGTGTAAGTTTCCATCCCAGTGGAAATGAGCTATTGTCATTTAATTATTTTAATCTGTGAAGTCTTCATTGGCATTTCCTTAACCAGTGCCAGCGCAGTCCTGACAAGTGGGAGGCAGAGGTGACACACACCAGGCAGCGGCGGGTAAAAACGGACTCGCTGGAATGCAGCTCGCAGGCCCTCTGGGCCGGACGTGGCTTCCCAGGACCTCTTCCTCCCCCACGCGCTGTGCTGCAGCTTCCCGGGGACTCAGAAGTGTAAGCCCCCATCCCACTGCTGTCCTCAAACATTGTTTCTTTTCTTCTTTTAAAAAAATATTCCTTGCCGAAGCCGGTTTGGCTCAGTGGTAGAGCATCGGTCTGGGGACTGAAAGGTCCCAGGTTCGATTCCGGTCAAGGGCATGTACATTGGTTTCGGGCACATCTCGGTAGGGGGTATGCAAGAGGCAGCTGGTCGATGTTTCTCTCTCATCGATATTTCTGGCTCTCTATCTCTCTCCCTTCCTCTCTGTAAAAAATCAATAAAATATATTTTTAAAAAAATTCCTATTGCTTTCAGAGAGTAAGGAAGGGAGGGGGGGGAGAGGGAGAGGGAGAGAGAGGGAGTCGTTCGGCTGCCTCCTGCACTCTCCACAGTGGGATTGAGCCCGCAACCCAGGCACGTGCCCCGACTGGGAATTGAACCGTGATCTGGGCCAGAGGTCGATGCTCAGCCACTGAGCCTCGCGGTGGCTCACACGATGTTTCTCCTGAGTCGGGGAGCTCTTCCGAACTCTGTGAGCATAGCCCGGGCGCATGCTCATGGGACACATCCCCTTTGCACTGGCTGAGGATGGGTTTGTTTTTGTTCATGTCCAATCTGTCCCATTTCAGAAGACTGTTCTGCAGGTAAAGTATCTTCTAGGCTTTTCGATTTCACCGCTTTTTGTCATTCTGAAATGGCTGCACTGTGAGACCTTATGTAGCCACAATCTGGACCCACTAATTTGGCCGATGACTAATGAGGGATTGGGGAGCCTGGGGAGTGGGAACCCTGAGGAAGTGAGGAGAGGGCGAGACCTTTGTCCTGCGGAGTAAATCACCCCCCCGCCCGGCTCAGTCCGTTAGGGATCCTTCAGGTGAATCGCTCACGGAACTGTGTGGCATGGCAAGTCCTTCCTTCTTTTCTCCCGATGTCATCCTCTTGCCACCTGATTGTGTTGTGTTCCTGATCGCTGCTTTTACTTTGTCATCACATGACAAGGGGCCTAATACTTTCAGACACACCTAGGGGAGTGGAGGTCAACCCCGATGCTGTTGCCAAGTTTACTTCAGAGCCACGCTATTCTGCTCAGCTTAAACTAAACAGGTTTTGTTTGGCTATAAGGGAAACTGTCTTCGTCTTTTGAGCAGTTAACACAGGAGTGGACACAGGGAGGACTTTGGAAATGTGTAAGGAAGAGGAAATTAAGGCCCATTGCTGTTTAGTTCCATATGCGCGTTTCTGTATTTTCTCTTTTTTAATTTAATTTTTTTTTTTTTTGGTATGCTGTTACCTTGTTGTGAAAGAGAACATTTTGTTAATAATAAAAGACAGAAGATGGGTGGAAATGAGAGTGATTTAGCTAAGAATCCCTCTGTGGGGGTGAATTGCCTGGTGGAGCTGCGGGTGGTTTTGTGTCCTTTAGAAGTTCCCATCAGCCTCTGGGCCCACAGAGGAGAATTCTGGGAGATCTGTGCAGCGAGAGCCGTGTCCTCGCAGCAGGAACAAGACCGCTCGCCTGGCATCTATTTTGAATTGTTTTTAAAATGTGGGTTTTGGAGGTTTTGTATTTGTGGTACATCGGACACATTTTCTTTCTTTCTTTTTATTTTATTTTATTGATTTTTTTACAGAGAGGAAGGGAGAGAGATAGAGAGGTAGAAACATGAGAGACACATCGACCAGCTGCCTCCTGCACACCCCCACCGGGGATGAGCCCACAACCAAAGTGCATGCCCTTGACCGGAATCAAACCTGGGACCCCTCAGTCCGCAGGCTGAAGCTCTATTCACTGAGCCAAACCAGTTAGAGCCGGACACATTTTCTTAGGTTATATAAGGGACACTTTTTGTGGGACTTGGGTCCTTGATGGGGATGCATGTGATCCCGTTTCTTGCGTAACAAGAAGTAGCAACAGGAAGAGAAGGGTAGCCGACCCCTTCTCCCCAAGCTTCCGCTCACCGGAGGGGCTGTCGCCCTGGAAAGCGTCCTGTTAAGAGTCTCACTGGAGCTCAGTGCTGTGGAACATGTGTGTCAGATTGTGTTCCTTCTGCAGAATGCCCCACACGTGCACCAAATGCCACGTGACAAGCAGCGGGCGCTTGTGTCTGGACTTTGGTGTGTTTCTGGTCTCGGATCACTTCTCCCTGGGACTTCTCCATTTCAGGAGGCTAAATAAAGACTTGGTACAAGTGGTTTTAGGAACATGAACTCTTAATGTTTAGTCTTGGAAGAACTAAGAAAAACTATTTTTTTAGAAATTGTAACTTTTCAGTGGTGTCCAATAGTGGGGACAGGGTTGGTGGAGGCGGTTTGCTTCTCTCTGACTCCAGGTATGTTTTGAGTCTTTCTAAAAAACAAACCACCAACTTAGCTCCCTCGGAATCGCTGTTAGCCTTCCTTTCCTTCTGTCTCCGTAGAAAACGTGGACGTGGACTTGCAGGCCAGCCTGGGGCAGAGCGAGGAGAAGCCGGTGCCCGCCCCGCCCGTGCCCAGCCCCGTGGCGCCGGCCCCGGTGCCGTCCCGGAGGAACCCGCCCGGCGGCAAGTCCAGCCTGGTCCTGGGCTAGCGCGCCGTCCGAACGCCATCGTTTTGTCTGTCTGTCCGTCTCCTCCATGCTTGTGAACTGCACAACTTGAGCCTGACTGTCCACCTTTGGGATTTGTTTCATTAAAGAAGAAGCACTTTATGTCCCGCTGTCTTTCTTTCCCCCTTTCTCTGTGGAGGAGGCGCTCCCTCCGTCCGTCCTCCTGCCTGCGGGTCCCCGGGCCGAGGCATGAGCGCCCCTAGTGGTAGAGAGGAGGGAAAGCCTCGAGCTTCGTCCCGTGTTTTTAAGAACAGATCATTTGGTTCCAAACGTGTTAGAGCATCTTTTGTACTGAGGTTTTTAAAACCCCTTTCTTGTCAGCTTTACTTGGGCTTCCCAAGCCTAATGGACAGGCCAGTCAACAGTCCACAGGCACCATCCCTACCCCCCTACACCCCCCCCCCCCCCCCCCGCCCTGGGCTGTCTTTATGCCGAACCTTCAGGGTGGCGCCCGAACTTGGCAGTGCCCTTTGCTAGAAGCATCTTCCTGTGCCTCATGCCTTGCTGCCTGCAGAGCAAAGAAGCTGCCTTTTCTGTTTGAACCGTAAGCGGGAAGCCGGTCACTAACGGGGCTGGCCCGGGAGAGCCTCCCGCTGACCCGCAGAGGACGCTGTGTCCACTGCAGCTGACCGATTCCCCGTGAAGCCGGGCAGCGCTCTGACCGCCGGGGGCTGGTGCATGATGCTGGTACTGGGCCATGACACGAATCTCATCCTTACAAACTGTTGTACTTCTCAATCCTGGACTGTTGCTTCAAGTAAACAAATGTACACATTTTGACATGCTGCGTCCTGTGTCTTCTTTCTGAGATGGTGTCGGTGTGCTGGCTGGCTGGTTGCTTTCTCCTTGTGACTGCAGACCCTCTGCTCGGCGAAAGGACCGGTGAAGGCCGAGGCCAGCGGGCTTCTCCCTGGAGACAGCTCTCTGGAGCAGCCCGTTTCCACTCACAGCGTGAGCTCCAACTGCCAGAAGGATCACGACCTCTGATATCGGGGATCATGAGATGAACTGACATCTAAAATAATTATTAGCCAATATGCTGTATGTCTGACTCTTCTACTTCGTGCTGGGTGTAACGGACTGCACACCCAGCACAGAGTCCAACCTGCAAGGCGCTTCTCAGTGGTGGGTGGTCAGAGGGGAGCTCCAAAGGAGGGTCCACATTAATTAGAAGGGGACAGGGTGGGGGGAATCAGTCGCCTTGAGTGATAGGGAGGTGGCTGGGTTCTAGGGAGGAAGCTCTAGGCCAGTGGTCTGCAAACTGCGGCTCGCGAGCCACATGCGGCTCTCAAGCCGTGGTTTGCGGCTCTGTTGACTAATGAGTTTGCCGACCACTGCTCTAGGCCAACATGCTCTCTCAGGTGTCTGAATTGGCCATTATTAGACCTGGCTGTTAGGCCCATCAGTAGTACTGACCAGCTGCAGGCTGTTGGCTTGTTATTCGGGACTCAATTTCCTAACTTAAAAATGACACCTTTTGCTCTGGCCAGTTTGGCTCAGTGGATAGAGCATGGGGACTGAGGGAGGGGGGGTCCTAATTCTGGTCAAGGACAGGTACTTCAGTTGCAGGCTCCTCTCCAGCTCTGGTTGGGGCACATGCCAATTGATGTGTCTCTCCCCCTCCCTTCCATTCTCTAAATATCAATGGAAGGGTATCCTTGGGTGGGGATTAACAACAAAACAATAAAAGAATTTTAAAATGTTTTTAAAAGTGACACTTTTGATGAACGAGGTCATCTCTTGAACCCCTTCCAAGATGGAGATGACTGAGTGTAGTGTAACCAGACTCACTTGAACCCCTGGGTATCGGGGAGCAGGGGGAGTGCTCACAAGCGGTGGGTGTTGAGTTTCTCAGTGTAAAGCACCCGAGCTGAGTTTCGGCTTCTCTCATGACTTCGGCGGTCGGGAACCAGCACCTTCTCTCAGTGAAGGTGGGGCTCCCAGAAAGATATGTCCCTGATTTGTGTCACCATTTAGGATTTGGGGATTTTTCTCCATAATCTACGCAGATAAATGCCTAATCAAAAGTAAGGGGTTCTGAGGGAAGGACAGTTCTGCCTGTCATTTTGCTATAAGCAAAATTACATGAAATTTCCTAAAATAATTTACATAGAATTTCCTAAAATTCCATGTACATGTTTGCTAAGGTTAAAGTTTCCAGTTAGAAAGTTTAGAAAGTGAAATTGAATGATCTTACAATGATGACTAGAATGGACAGTTTGTGCTTTCTTTCTTTTAAATTTGGTTCACACCTTTATTTTTAAAAATATATTTTATTGATTTTTACAGAGAGGAAGGAAGGATAGTTAGAAACATCCATGAGAGAGAAACATTGATCAGCTGCCTCCTGCATGCCCCTTTTTGGGGATGTGCCCGCAGCCAAGGTACATGCAAACCGGGGACCCCTCAGTCCTCAGGCCGACGCTCTATCCACTGAGCCACTCTGGTCAGGGCCAGTTTGGGCTTTTTACCTAGTTTGTCGGTGGCTTTAGTGAAGGAGGGGAAAGAGACAAGTGCTCAGTGTGTGGTGCTTGTGCAGTCAGTGCCTCCTCTTCTTACGCATGTGTATAAGTCATCTTTGAGTGGGAGCCGGCCTCCCTGTAACGGTCTGGAGGTCTGGGGGCTCAGATGGGGACCTGTCCTCGGGTGTAGCCAGAAATCTACAAAAGGGCGTTATCTCAGCGTTTTCCAGCGGGGACGGCGAGACGGGAGCTCTTCCCGGGGGACCGGGTTCACACCGGCGGGTCTGAGCTTTCTTAGCTGCTGGCTCCCTCCACGTTCACTGGCCGGTACCGGAGCCCCGGAGCCCGCCTTCCCGGGAGCCCGGCCGCGGCTGCAGGCGGGGCCGGGGGCGGGGCGGCCGCTCCCGCTACCAGAGGCGCCTCCGTGTGAATGGCCCGCGGGCCCCGCCGGGCGGGAAGGCCCTGCCGGCCCCTCCCCCGCGCCGGCCCCGCCCCCGCCGGCGCCGGCCCAGCTCGCCGGCGGCCCGCCCCGCCCCGCCCCGCCCCGCCCCGCCCCCCCCGCCGGCGGCCCCGCCCCCCGCCGGCCCCGCCCCCGCCCCGCCCGCCGGCGGCCGCCCTCAGGATCGCGTTCGGCCCGCGCTGCGCGGCGATGGCGGCGGCCATGGCGGCGCGGCGCGCGCGGCCCGTGCGGGTGCTGGTGGACATGGACGGCGTGCTGGCCGACTTCGAGGGCGGCCTGCTGCGGGCCTTCCGCCGCCGCTTCCCCGAGGAGCCGCACGTGCCGCTGGAGCAGCGCCGCGGCTTCTTCGCCCGCGAGCAGTACCGGGCGCTGCGGCCCGACCTGGCGGTAGGCGCGGGGGGCGCGGGGGGCGGGAGCCCGGAACGCAGAACCCGCCCGGGCCGGAGCTCCGGCCGCGCGGGGCACCGACCGGCGGGGAGCCCTCCGCTCCGGTCCCCGAGACGCCCCCTTCCCGATTCCAATCAGCAAAACTGACTTCAGACAGTTCACCCCGGACGGGAGCAGCCCCCCATTCCCTCCCCGCCCACCACGTGGAGGTCCCGCCGGGCCGGATCTGCGGGGGCAGAGCCAGGACGGAACACTTTCTTTCAGGACAAACTCGCCAGTGTGTACGAAAGCCCGGGCTTTTTCCTGGACCTGGAGCCCATCCCGGGAGCCTTGCAAGCCATGCAGGAGATGCAAGCCATGCACGAGTGAGGGAGGCGGGGGGAAGGCGGAAGGGGGAAGGGGAAGGGGGAAGGGGAAGGGAGGTGAAGGGGGAGGGGGAGGGGGCTGGCACCTCCCTGACCAACCGGCCTTCCCTGCAGCACCGAGGTCTTCATCTGCACCAGCCCCCTGGTCACGTACAAACACTGTGTGGGTGAGAAGGTGCGGCTGCCCCAGCGCCCCCATTCAAGCTTCCCTCCCTAAGTCCTGACACTAAACCAGGGAACCCGGGAGGTGTGGGGCGGGGGAGAGGGGAGCCCCACTCACTGCTTCCTCACTGGCCTGAATGCCGGGCCGAGGCCCCGCTGACAGACCCCCCCCCACACACACAGTTCTCCTGGGTGGACAAGCACCTGGGGCCCCAGTTTGTGGAGCGCATCGTCATGACGAGAGACAAGACGGTGGTCTCGGGGGACCTGCTCATCGATGACAAGGACACCATTCTAGGTTGGGTCTGTTCCTTGGGGGCCTGCGGGATTGGGGGAGGGAGCCCACATCACCCGCTCACGGACGCCTGCCATCTCTCTCCCCGGGTCCGGTGCCAGGCCAAGAGGAGTCCCCGGCCTGGGAGCACATCCTGTTCACCTGCTGCCACAACCAGCACCTGGCGCTGCCCCCCCCACGGCGACGGCTGCTCTCCTGGAGCGACAACTGGAGGGAGATCATAGAGAGCAAGCGGGACAGCGCGGACATGGCCCCAGGGGGGTGGACAGTGATCAGAGGGAAGGACAGGCCGGCTGGGATAGCCGGCACAGCTAAGTGACCCCAGCGCCGGCCGCCTGGCACCTCCCGGGAGGGCGGAAGCACGGGGGCAGTCAGTCAGAACGTCTCCATAAACAGTTTGGCTACTGCTCTGTTCAGGCTCTTTATTTGGGAAAGGGGAGCGCAGGCGCCGGGGGCTGCAGTTGGACGAGGCTGATAGAGCCCCCCCTTTCCAGAGGCCCAGGACCTGCCCCCCCCCCCCCCAATGCCATTCCTCTCCAGCTGCCTTCCCTTGGTCACTAAGGGAGTACAGATGACCAGGACTCCCCACTGCTCCTGAACCCCAGCCTTCCATGGGTGCCCACAGCCTCCCCTGTGCTGGCCAGCATGCACTGGACTACGGGCCACACACGTTAGGTCAGTGTCTGGTCTTCTGTCACCCTGAGCACCTCTGCCTGCATCCCCAAGGCCTCCTGAGATGCATTTCCAGGGACAAGAACCACGGGTGTGTGTGTGTGTGAAATAAGACGCAGTACAAGGGTTTGTGCCTGTATTCCGATGTCATCACGCTCAGGGCCTGGGCCTGGATGCCTGATGGTCACGTTAATAAGGGCAGGGCCGTCTTCATCCTGGAAGCCCTCCCATGGAGCCCGGCACACAGGCCTGTGTGGACACACGGTTACTTCTGGGCCAGCATTCACTCTGCCCCACGCCCAGCTCCGGTTTTAACAAGGCTCCTCATTCCTGTTCCTCAGAATGACTCCAGACCCTCTGTGAGGGCCCGGCTCCCTCCTCAGGTGCAGGCAGTTTCCCCAGGCCCGGGCCCAGCTGCTCTTGGGAGAACCACCGTCTGCAAGAGCCCTGGACCCCGGGCCCAGGGGGGCGCCTTCCAGGAGGGAGCCTGGCAGGGGGTGGGCAGCGGCAGGCCCCTGGCTGAGGACAGCGCCTTTGGCTTCCTTCTCCACATCTCGGCCTGCCTTCCTCAGCTCCTCTCCCAGCGCCTGCTCCTGTGCCAGGCTCGCCAGGCTGAGGAACTCGCCTTAGAAATGGCTGCCAGGGCACCAGCTGGGGGGAAACGCGCAGGGGAGCCACGCTGTCCCGCTCCCAGCCCCGCCAGGCCCCCGGGCCGGTCTCCGGGGGGGGGTGGGTGGGTCAGGGCTGCTGCGGGGCCTCGGTCCGGGGCAGGGGGATGCCCAGGGCGGAGTGGGCCGGCCATCGGCGGGCCTCGGCCACCTGGCTCGGGGAGCAGAAGTCCTCCAGGAAGACCTGGGCCAGGTTGCGGAGCCTGGCGTTGGCGGAGAGGGAGAAGCGCAGCATGCACTGCACCACGGGCGCGGAGCTCAGCTCGGGGTGGCGGCCGGGGCCCGGCGCGCTCAGGTACATGATGGTGGTGACGGCGGACAGCACCGTCTCCTCGTTGGGGCTGGACAGGCAGTTGATGATGAGCGGGCCGCCCCCCGCCTGCAGGATGTGCTCCTTGTTGGCCCGGTCCGCGCACAGGTTGCAGAGGCCTCCTGGGAGAGAGCGAGGCAAGTCTGGATGCTCCGGCCCGGCCTCCCCCGCCCCGCCTCCCGCTTCTCCGCCACGGAGGCTCCGGGCAGAGCCAGGCCGGGGAGGAGGCGGCCCAGGGACAAGGACCCTAAGCCCAGTCTGGTCTCCAGAGAGGCCTGCTGCCTGCCACGGCCTCTCCTGAGAGTGGGCCAGCCAGTTCAACGGCTGATACACTTTCCCTTTGTTCAAAGTAAAAAACAGTCACCAACCCTGGGACCTTTTGGCCCCAGACCTTCAGTCTGCCACCCTCTCGCTGGTGACCAGCACTCGCTGCTCCCTCACCAGGGCGGGTTCCCTGGAGCACCCCACTAGCCACTCCCCGCTGCGTCTGGGGGGCTCCTCACCACTCCAGGCCATCGGCTCCATGACTCAGAGAGGTCTTTGAGGCCGTTTTCCTGCCACCGCCCGCCAAGCCCACTGGCAGGTGCGGGTCTGCGATCGAGACCTCAGCTTCCTCTTGCACCCCGGCCGCCCAACGACTCGCCCCCGGACTGAGGAAGCCCGGTCACCGGGGCCACGTGAGCCACGGCCGCACCGCGAGCACAGGAAGCAGCCGGGAGGCCGAGGCGATGCGGGTGCCCGGCATCACCACGGGGTCAGCTTCCAGGGCTCCGCCCGGGTTCCTCTGGGGAGACCGGGGTGAGGCACCAGCATTCAGAGAACCCAGAGCTTCCGCCCCCGTCAACCTCGCCAGCCGTGGGCCGTGGCCAGAGCACAAGAGCGGAGCTTATCACTGAGTGCGATCCCTATGGAGTCCTGGGGGAGGGGCTCCCACAGCAGCCTGTGGCCATGGAGCCAAGTTCATCAGCAAGAAGGGCTGCGGAGAAGGTTAAGGGATTTTAAAATATATTTTTTAAAAATATATTTTACTGATTTTTCACAAAGAGGAAGGGAACGGGATAGTTAGAAACATAGACAAGAGAGAAACATCCATCAGCTGCCTCCTGCACACCGCCTACTGGGGATGTGCCTGCAACCAAGGTACATGCCCCTGACCGGAATCGAACCCGGGACCTTTAAGTCCGCAGGCTGACGCTCTATCCACTGAGCCAAACCGGTTTCGGCTGTTGTTGTTGTTTTTAAATACATTTTTATTGATTTCAGAGAGGAAGGGAGAGAGAGAAGCATCAAAGATGAGAGAATCACTAATGAGCTGCCTCCTGCACAACCCCACCCCACCCCAGGAATCAAGCTCCCAGGTGCCTGGGCACGTGCCCTGGTTAGGGATGGAACCATGGCCTCCTGGGTCATTGGTCGAATCTCAATCACTGAGCCACTCAGGCCAGGCTGTCCCGATAGTCTGAAGCCACACGGAGGGAAGTTCGTTAAATGTTCACACGTTCTTTGGTTTAAAAAGAAAGAACGAGCCTCAGTGGACTAACTCAGTGCCTGACCCACGGGCACTCCACGAGTATCTGTTGGAGGTCTTAAAGCAGTGAGGGAGGAAAGGGTTGACCTGCAGAGGGTTGGGGATGCTGGGGATGGCTAAGACCCAGCCCACCTTGGACCTCCCCTCAAATCCCCCCCGCAGTTCTGGATCTGGGCTGTGGCTCCCAGACAGGATACATCTGAGGGAGGTAAGGGGCTGAGAGACATTCTTGAAATCAGGAGCCCGTTCACCCGTAGGTCGCCCTTGGCACACTGGGCCATCCCTTGAGTGCCTTAGTACTGCTCCTGTCCCCACCAGTGGGCCCCATCGGGCAGGCCCCCACTCTCTGTTGTCCCTCTGTATCCCAGGCACCTACAGCTGTGGATGCTCCCTGGACACATGCTGGAGACACGAATGAACCCCACAAAATATTACCTTCACCCCCATTTTAGCAGAAGAAGCCAAGGCTGTTGAGTAACTTGTCCAGAGTCCCAGAAGACGGGGAGCCCTCTGCCACACCCAGGGGAAATGGGGTCCCTCCAGAAGCTCCAAGGACAACTAGCCCCGCTGTGGGCAGGCGCCAGGCTGGACTGGGAACGGGGACACACCTGCACCATCTCCTGCCGAGAGTGCGACCCAGCCTCCGGCCACGGCAGACGCACCCAGGCGGGGGTGGGACTGGCCTCGCCGTAAAGCGGGAGACAAGGACGGACTCACTCTCCGGCTGGTTAGTCATCACACCCAGGAGCGCCTGGGCGGGACACGGCCAGCGAAGCCGGGGGAGAACCAGGTGGCAAGCCCGGCAGGTGGGGGCAGAGGCCTCAGGAGAGCAGGCCCACCTGTGCCCATGTGAGGCCTGGGAGCCTCCAGGGATGGACAGGCACCTGCTGGAGCTCACAACTAACTGCCTGGTCCAAACACGGGGAGCAAGGGGGGAGGGCGAGGGGCCCCTAACCCTATAGCTTCCTTGACGAAGATCAATTTTCACCTTAGGTGAGCCTGCCTGCTGTTTTTGCAAGTGAGGTAACATGCCACCTTCCCCTGTAACTTTTTTCTGACCCCTCAGGGACCAGAGAGCCCTCATTGTTATCGTGTGCCCACACACTGCCTCTATGAGCTGTAAACGTTTGCTCCGGTACCCACCGATGTGAAGTGTCCCCGTTTTATTCTTTATCCACTCTCAGAGATTCCCCGCTTGGCTTTCTCCCGCCTCCCTAAGCCACCACCAAACAATTTCATGTAACCCCCCCTCCAACCTTACATCTCCTCCTTTGATTCTAACGTATAAAATAAGCTGTAAATTCTCTGGGTCATTTTCTCAGCAATAGTCAGTTTGGCTCAAATAAATTCATAAACATTCTCTACAGGTATGGATGTTTCTTAGGTTGACACATCGTTGAGTGAAAGAAACTAGACACAAGAGTACACAACCTGACTGGCCTGGGTGGCTCAGTGGTTGAGCGGCGACCCATGAACCAAGAGGTCACCGGATTGATTCCGGGTCAGGGCAAATGACAGGGGCTGCAGGCTCCATCCCCAGTAGGGGGCATGCAGGAGGCAACCAACTGATGCTTCTCTCATCACAGATGTTTCTGTTTCTTTCCCTCTCTTTCCCTCTTTCTTCCCCCCTCTCTAAAATCAGTAAAAAATAATAGTAATTTTTTTTAGAGTACACATCTGCATGATCCCACTAATATGAAGTTCAAGAACGGGCTAAAATAATCCATGGGGACAGAGGTTAGGTTAGTGGCTACCCTGGGGTGGGAGACACTAACTGGGAGAGGGCACGAGGGACCTTGCTAAAACCTGACCAGGGCTGGTTACCTGAGCATGCATGCACTTAAGGTATATGCATTCCACTGCATGTTCACCAGCTGCAGTTCAAAAATGGATACCAGGCAAACACGAGAACAAGTTGGGACTGGCTGGGGAGCGTGTTTTGGACAAACCAGACAGGAGAGAGAAAGAAAACAGGAGGCAAAAGAAGGGCCCTGCTAGACACACGGAGCCACAGACACCCCCGGGAGAGGCAGAGGAGGAACCCCCAAACGAGGCCTGGGATGAGGAAGCTGGAGGCTCTAAGAGGTCAGGCAGGTGACTCTGGGGCACACGGCATGTAGGACCGTGTTGCTGGGAGCCAGGCCTGTCCTGGGGATTAAATGGGGTCACGCTGACACACGCTGAGCCCGCACCTGGTGCCTGCAGGCCAGGCGGGGCCTTGGAGAAATGGCCCAAGACATACCCACCTCGAGGACCCGCCCACCTGGGCCGGCCACCGTCCATCACAAGTCAAAACCTTCATTGTTTTCTCCTTGGGTTTTTGTTTTGGGGACTATTTGTTTCTTGGGTTTTACGTTAGCATCTTGAAAATGGTTCTTTCTGAAATTTCAGATTTGGGAGTCATAACACTATTGAAAAAGCTACCGGTACCATTGTGTAGAAGGGAGGAGGGGGGACAAATACATGTATATACATGTATGTGCTCACATTTGCTGGTTCTCTGTGAGGGGAGGACTGTGGAAGAGACAGGAATGGAGGGAGATTCCTATAAACCCTGGAATATAGTTTTGACCTGAACTGATGAATTTCATTTCTAGACATTCATCCTGCAGATATAGACCCACAAGTAAGAAATGAAACACCGGTAAGGTGTCTATTGAAACACTGGTTGTTTTGGCAAAATGGAAAGCAGCTAAACACCCATCCCTCAGGGCCTGGCGAGGCCTCAGCGCCTCCACGCCAGGGAATAAACACCACGCCGCTTTACAGGAATGATGACGCTGCAGGTACGTCAAGATATGCTGCTAAGTAAAAAAAAAAAAAAAAAAAAAAAAAGACAAGAAGAATATATAGTATACTGCCACATTGCAGAACATGCAAAAATATATTCATATAGATATATACGTGTTTGTAAATTCCAAAAAATATTTAAGAAACGAGTAACAGTGGTGAGCTATGGAGAAGGTTAGAGAGGGAGTTACCTTCCACTACCTTTTATATTTTGTGCCACGTGAATCGGCCTGGGCGAGTGTTTTTTGAAGAAGTGGCGTTAGAATAGGAATTTCAAAAGGACTTTCAATCGTTGTCCTGTTGCTATTTGGCTCTGTGGACTGATGAGTTTGCTGACGACTGTCCTAGCCCGTTTGGCTCAGTGGATGGAGCATCGACCCACAGACTGAAGGGTCCCGGGTTCGATTCTGGTCAAGAGCACATTGTCAGAGTTGCAGGCTCAATCCCTGGTACTGAGCAGGGTGTGTGCTGGAGAGACCCAACCAATAGATGGGTCTCTCTCATATGGATGTTTCTCTCTGTTTTCCCCCCCTCCCTTCCACTCTCTTTAAAAACCAATGAAAAAATATCCTCAGTAAGGATTAACAAAAAAATAAATTAAAAAATTTAAAAAAAAATTTATAACGTCATTGCATGTAGTTGTTGACTGTCATTTGCCCTGCTAAATAGTAGCAACATCCCACAATGTTGGTATCCAGTCTACCGGTTACTGTTTCTAGTCTGTGTCTGTTACAAGTTTGCTAGCGACATTTTTGCACACGTGTCTGGATATGCATGTGCCCTACTGCGATGACTGTAACTGCTGGGTCAGGGGTATGCATGCCTAGCTTCCATTTTCCTAAATACCGTTTTCCAAAGAGAGGCCCCTGAGGACTTACCTACACCTGCCTTTTTCTGAGCACCACCACCATCTAGTGGCAGCTTCGTGTATGACAGGAAATAGAGCACAAGAAAGCGATTTAACCTGAATTCGGGGAGGCAACCTATCTGAACCCAGTTTTAGTAACAAGACTCAAGTGTCCTGTGATGTCCCAGGATTCAACCAGTTTTCACAGGAGTAGAGGATTCTCTCCCGGCCCCTTCCTGTCTCCATACGGCATCTAAGATGGCGCCGGCGTGCACCCACGGCATACAGGATGCCTGAGAGTCAGCCATGGTGCTTTGGGCAAACATTCCCAAATGAATGCCAAGGCTCCCGGAGTGTTTGTGTGGGGCACAAGCCTGGAATACTCATCCAGGTATCTGCTGAGATCTGGCTTTATATTTGGCTCCCCGAATTCCCTCGCTTCCCATGCCCTGCCCTACCTGGAGCAGTACCGTCTGGTGACAGTTCGGCTTAAAACCTGGGCCGGGGCTGACCAGCCACCAGAACATCCCAGGGAGGTGCCGGAGTGGCCAGGCGCCATGGGAACCAGGGGAGAGGACACACTGGACTGTGAGGACACACTGGCTCCGGCAGCGGGTCCCCTGGGCGCAGAATGTGGGTCCAGGAAGATGGGGTGAACTCCCGGCTCCAGTGAGTGCTCAGTGTGAGCCTCAGGCACTGGGCCTCCCCTCACGGAGGTGCTGTCTCAGCCTATGGCTGGTGGCCGGTCCTCTGCACCTACGGGCCCTCTCTCACCTTCCCGGACCAAAAGGCCAGAGCCCTCCAGACAGCAGCGGAGATAAGCAAGGCTGGGCTCTGCCCTCGCGGAGATCACAATCTCAGACCCGCCGTTGGTTCAAAGATTCCAAACGACCAAGCGCAGCACAGAGCCTTCCACAGCAGAGTGAGCGCTGCCAGCGTTTCCCACTGAGCCCCGGCCACGGGGAGAGAAAGGAGAAGGACAGCAGGAACCAGATCCGCTTCTAAGGAGCGCTGGCTCTCCTTCTGGACTCGCACAATAAGGAGAAGAGAACCTGAACCTGCAGGGGATCCCGTGAAGAGATCCAGTGCCCAGGGAGCCACTGCTCTTGGGATTGAGAACTTTGCTCTGGTGGGAAGGAGGGAGGAAAAGCAGAGGAAAAAGTGCTGGGAGGAGAAAACCAGGAAGCTGCCCAGGAGAGCGGGAATGCAGGGCAGGCCATGTCTCTCCGGCACTTAGGACAGGGCCTTGCTCACACAGTACATGCCCCATAACTATCTGTCCGGTGAAGAATTCAATAGGTCTCAGACTTAGAATTCAAGTCATTCTAAGTCAGCTCTGCTTTTCTTGATGTGACAACATTAAAATAAAGATGTTTAAAAGATCACTCTACATATTCTTCTCCCAAGTGGCTGCAATCCATTCCTTCACTTATGATCTCATCTCTAAGCAGGTGGGAAGGCAGGCAGGCAGGCATGCAGAGGCTCCCGGGCTGAGAGCCAGACCTGACCCAGGCTGGCCGGGACCGGTCATGTGTGAACCCCGAAGGCTGCCACTGCAGCGGAGGGGCTGCCTGAGGTCTCTTTCCCAGCCTCTCACTTCCGACTCGCTCATCTCCCCGCAGCCCGTCAGGCCGTCCCGTCCTTACCGATAGCAAACTCCACCAGGGTCTCATTCTCCTCCGACAGCGAGTCGAGGAATAAGTCCAGGACCTGCAGCTGCCGCAGATACGGGTAGTTGCTGGGGTCGTAGGCGAAGTTGGCGAGGTTGGCCAGGACTTGCTCCTTGGCGTCTGCGGCGGGAAAGCGGCGCTGGAGCCCGGTTCGGGGCGAGGGTCGCGGGCGGACCCCCGCCCCGTCCCCGGACCCCCACCCTGTGGCCCTCACCTTGGCTCTCCGTCTCCTGGAATTCCGTGACCAGCGCCTGCAGGTAGCCCAGCCGCCCGACGTGGGGGTCTACCTTCGGCTTCTGGGCCATGGCCGGGGTGGCGGGGGGCGCACGGGGGGCAGGCAGGAGAGTGATGGGGCCGGAAAGGCGGGCGGGAACACCCCTGGGCCTCCCTGGGCCAGGGCGGGCCCGGGCGGGCCCCGGGCTCCTTTCCCAGCGTCAGGCTGTGCAGGGATGTGCAGCAGGAACTGGGGTGCGGGGTGACACCAGGGCTGTGTAGAGTGGGGCGTGAACATCTAAACTGGGGCGCGGGGGACACGGAAGCGACAGGGCACGGGAGGAGGGAGCAGCACCACCCTGCCCCGAGCGGCAGGGTACGGCTTCCCGTAGGATCCCGGACTTCCGGCGGAAGCCGCGCTTAGCTCCGCCCCAGGGGCGGGGCGGGGGCGGGCCCAGGAGGACCAGGGGCGGGGCCGTCGTGGAGCTGGGCGCGCGTGCGGAGTAGACATCCCGGCTCCCCGCCAGGGCCCGGGAAGGGCTGTGGGTGCTTAGGGGGACTCTTCTGGGGCTGTCGAGGCAGAACCACCAATAGATCCCCTTGCACCTGCCGAGGGGGCACAGGCCAGCCTCCTCGACCGAAGGACGCCCCACTGGAGCGTGGGCGTCAGCTCCCCCCCGCCCCCTCCCACGGGTCCTTTTCCAAGAAGCCGGGCGAGCCTGGCACCCATGCTCCCCCGCCCTGAGCTGAGCCCTCCGCCTCTGGTCAGGCTGTTTGCCAGCCAAGTGGACAGGGAGCGCCAGGGCAGCGCCAACCGGTGGTAGGAGCCTCTTTCCACCCAGATGTACCGTTTTGGCCGCTTTCTGGGTTGGGGAGCAGTCCTGGGTGGTGTAGCCCTTAGGCCCCATTACTTCCTGGGGCGTTTCAGGAAGGTGGTGTGTGACCGGACCTCATAGGCACTGGGTATATAAAGCGCCAGGGAAGGAGGTGGTCCTGCCGCACTCCCACGGAGGTGAAGGGGGCCTGGGCTGTGAGCTTCTTGAGGGCCAGGACCATGTGCCTTTGGCCCTGGGCCATCATCCTCCCTCCTGCTACAGCCCCATTGGGAGCGGGCCCCACATAGAGGGGCTCAACTCCCTGTGGTCAGTCCCTGCCTGATGCACACCTCCCCGGGGGCCTGCATAGTTATGGCCGTAGTCTGGGTGCTTGGATATCGAGGCTGCTTCTTTGGGGACCGGATGCGACCTGGGGGTGTACACTCAGCCAGAGGTGGCCAGGGGCTTTCTCTGCCTCTGGCCAGACAAAGCAGCAAAGGCTTGTGGACAGAGCTCCACCCTGTGCTACTCAGGAACTGGCGCAGAACAGCCAAGTGTGGGTTCTGGAGTCAGATGGGCCACCCATCCTCCCCCCTCTGGTTTCCTCCTAAGCTCTCAGGGGCCCCCCTCCTTGGAGAAAAATTCTCAGTCCTTGGTTTTGTGTTGAGGGCATTGACCAGTTCTTACCGGTTATGTCCAGTCCCAGGCACACAGTAGATGCTTAATAAATATTTGCCTGGTGATTATGGTGACTGTTGCCCGGGGCAGATAAAGTCAGAGTTCTCGGTGCTGAATGGTCACTGATAATCTTTTTTCCCTAAAAGAAATCTTTCAAGGAAGTGGGCCTATTAGGGGATGCTTGTTTCAAAGCTGGGAGCTACGAGCATCAAAAGCTTTTACCTACTCACCAGCCCAATTCCCTCCTTTTCCACCCCATTAAGATGGAGGAGACAGGACTTGGTGAAATGTGCCCATGTTTTGCCCCTTCAGTTCACAGACTGTGGGTGGTGGCCAAGCACAGGACGGGATGGGGAGCAGGAAGGCAGTGGGACGTTTCAGGATCCGACTTTTCAAACGGGGAGAGATTTTAACTTATCCAGGCCCGCCTCCTCCTTTATAGAAGACCAGAGACGCTGAATAATTTGCCCAAAGGCACACAGTAAATTGAGGCAGAGTCAAACATATTATAGAACTCGGGTCAAGCACCCTTTGCTTCGCCTCTGCACTACTTTCTTTGGCCATAAGGGGGCACTCGTGGCAGGGTCCTGGAGAGGACAGGGCAACGCCAACGGTGCTTACTCAGGCCAGCTGGACGCGTGGAGGAGGAAGGCTAGAGGCGGATCATGAAAATAAAATCAATCCTCCTGATAAGGTTTTCTCGTTGGAGCCTGGCTGAGCCTGAATCAACAAACCAGGCCCTGGGCGTGAGCAGCCCCTGCTAAGCTGGGGGGACTGAGGGGGAGGACTGCTCCAGGCGCGGCTCCCGCTTCATTAGCTCCGGGGTTTATAGTCTGCGGCAGGAAACACATCTGTGTGTAATTCAAACACACGTGTTCGGTTCCCCCGGCCAGGACCCTGCCGGGACAAGCCCGGGCCGATGGCAGCCAGCCCCCACAGGGGTGACCTCGGGGAAGGGCACCAGCCAAGGGTGTGTGGGGAGCGCTCTGACCTCCCGGCCAAACACAGGCCCCTGGGTAGCTGGCCCAGCAGCTACTCACCCAGGGCTGAGGCCTGACACAGCAGGGAGACAGGAGGGCAGGAGAGGGGAGCAGAAGGGCTTCTATTGCAAAGAAGGGCTTCTATTTTCCCAGAGGCCCTTGGGGCCTGCCTAGCAATCGGACCCTCCCTGCTGCTCAGTCAAATGCCAGCTCCCCCAACCAACCCCCAGCACTGACCTTCCCGGTCAAATACTGGAGGGGACAAAGGAACGAGACCCTGGAGGGGGGCCCTGCCGCGTGGGCAGGGGGTTCCTCACACTTCACTGATTCGAGGACCCACGTGAGGTGCTCCCCTCCGATTCTCCGCACAGACAGCAGGACAGGTGCTCCACCGACATTTAATCTGTCAGAACCCTGATGCAGGCTCATCCGCAGCGTGGCCACCGGTGGCTGCAGGCCACCACCGATTCTCCCCCAAGGCCCTTCCTCCCAAGTCCCAGTCTGCGGGGGGCCCAGCAGCCTGTGCTGGGGGCAGCCCCGAGGGCAGGGGCTGGGCCACAGGAGGAAGGGAGGCGGGGGGCTCGGGACAGGCAAGCTCTTTGGAACTGTCTGGAGCTGGAGAAGGACAGAGAGGTCACCTCAGACGCATCCAGGCTGGACCCGAAGGCCCGGCGTGCTGAGCTGTAGCAGCGGCAGTGGGCGGCCAGCTGAGCCCGGTCGGCCGTGAGCTCAGACCCACCTTCCTGGGCCCCACGTCCCCTGGTGCCCAAGGAAAAACGCCAGGAGGACCAGCTCCTGGAATCTGCTCCTCGGAAGGAACCCTGAGTCTTCGGAGGCCAGCTCCTGGCTGAGCCCCGACGTGCGGGGCGGGACGGATGGACGGGACGGGACGGCCTTTGGGTCCGGCTTTGCCCAGTGAAACAGCAGGACGCCCGTTCCCGGGCGGAGGCAGTGTTCGCTCCCCGACCTCGGGGCTCAGATGCCCGTCACACATGTGATCCTGGGACTCAGACGCTGGTCACATACGTGATTTCTTCGGTGCACGGCTGCTTCTCCGAGCTGCCGGGGTCCTCCCCGAGGAGGGCGGGCAGCGGGGCCGCCTCCGGGATGGCCGCCTCCGGGGTGGCCGCCCCCGCCCCGGCCGGCCGGCCCTGCCTCTCCTTCCGCTGAAGCGCACAGAAGCCGCCGCCCATGAAGAGGGCGGAGGAGACGGTGAAGAAGCTGGACATGTAGAACACGTAGCTGAAGTTGCTGTCGGTGCTGTCCAGGACAAACCCTGCGGGACGGACAGCAGTGAGGCCCGGCCCTGGCGGCCAGCTCCCCCCGCCCCGCCCGCCCCGCGAGAGCAGGGCTTCCTTTCTGTCCCGGAGGGACCGGGCCGGGGACTGTGGCTGGCAGCGAACAGGCTCTCAGTAACTAGTGGGTCAAGGTAAGGGGGAGAGGAAGCGCGGACCCTCCTCGGGCCCAGGCAGGGAGTGTCCTCAGCCAGAGGGAACTGCAGGGCGGTGCTCCCTCTGGGCAGGAGCTTTGACAAGGGCCCGGGGGGGGTGGGGATATCGGCTCGGCATAGGCCAAGCCCCGGTTACGGCAGGAGTTCTTTCCTGCATTTTGCAGGTGACACTGTGGCTGCGAGAAGGTAAGTGACTGGTGGGGTCGGTCCCACGGGGAGGAAGTGGCAGAACCAGGATGTCAGTAACAGCCAATCCGTGCCTCGCAGTGACTCTCCCATCTTCTCCACTAAGCGCTTTACGGTGTGACGCGTGACCCTCACCACAAGCCTACCAGGTAGATTCTATTCTCACCCTCACTTTGTTGATAAGAAAGCAGGGACAGCCGAAACCGGTTTGGCTCAGTGGATAGAGCGTCGGCCTGCGGACTGAAGGGTCCTGGGTTCGATTCCAGTCAAGGGCATGTACCTTGGTTGCGGGCATAGCCCCAGTAGGGGGTGTGCAGGAGGCAGCTGATGGATGTCTCTCTCTCATCGATGTTTCTGACTCTCTATCCCTCTCCCTTCCTCTCTGTAAAAAATCAATTAAAAAAATGTAACATACTGAGTGCCAGCTGGGGACCAGGCTGCAGCCAGTCCCGTGAGGTGCTTGCGGAAAAAAAAATCACAGATTCCAAGTTCCTACCCCTGGGATGCTGGCTGGGCCCAAATCTGTGCAGACGGTCCCTTCCGCCTCACCCCCTAACCCTGCCCTCCCGGCCGCGCCCTCCTTCTGGGGCCTCACCAGCCATTGGCGGGGAGAGGAGGATGGAGATGCTCTCCAGGATGGTGCAGAGGCCCAGGGCCCTGGAGAACTGGTCCATGGGGACCACGTCCATGAGCACCTGGAAGAAGAGGGCGCCCACCACGCTCATGGACACGCTGTACACCAGGCAGTAGCCCACCAGCACGCGGTAGTTGGCCGACACGGTGCACACCAGGTTGGTGAGCCCGTTGAGCAGGACTGCGAGGCTGAAGAGGTACTTGCGGAATCGGGCGACGTCCGGGCGGCCGGCCACCAGCCCGGCCATGGGCCGCAGGAAGATGTTGCTAAAGCCGATGATGGAGATGAGCAGGGCGGCCTTGTGCTCGTCCACCCCGTACCGGATGGCGAACGGCACCAGGAAGACCTGGGGCAGCGGGAAGCCGAGGATCATCCACGTGACGCCCAGCGTGAACACACGGTAGCCCGCGTTGTGCCACAGGATGTCAAAGGCCAGGTAGCGCAGGGTGGCCCGGCCGCACGCTGCCAGGCGGCCGGGCGCGGGGGCTTTGGAGGGCACGGGAGGGCCTCCTCTGGACGCGGGGGCCGCGCCGGGGGCCACACTGGGGGCCACGGGCCTCAGGATGGCCCCGCAGACGCAGCAGTGCAGGAAAACCCCGCCGAAGACCAGGAAGGTGCCCCTCCAGCCCAGCTCCTCCAGGAGGTGGCGGGCCAGCAGCGGCCAGAGGGTGATGCCCAGGGAGACGCCCACCGAAGCCACGGCGTTGGCCAGTGCCCGCCGGCGGGTGAAGTAGAAGCCCAGCACAGTGATGGTCGACTGGAAGCTGAAGCACAAGCCCAGGCCTGTGGGGGAAGGGGGGGACCAGCTCGAGGGCGTTCTGGAGCCGCCCACAGCGGGGTCACGGGCCCACAGCACCCACAGCGGGGTCACACCCACAGCGGGGTCACGGGCCCACAGCACCCACAGCGGGGTCACACCCACAGCACCCACAGCGGGGTCACGGGCCCACAGCACCCACAGCGGGGTCACGGGCCCACAGCACCCACAGCGGGGTCACACCCACAGCACCCACAGCGGGGTCACGGGCCCACAGCACCCACAGCGGGGTCACACCCACAGCGGGGTCACGGGCCCACAGCACCCACAGCGGGGTCACGGGCCCACAGCACCCACAGCGGGGTCACGGGCCCACAGCACCCACAGCGGGGTCACACCCACAGCGGGGTCACGGGCCCACAGCACCCACAGCGGGGTCACGGGCCCACAGCACCCACAGCGGGGTCACAGGCCCACAGCACCCACAGCGGGGTCACGGGCCCACAGCACCCACAGCGAAGTCACATCCACAGGGGGGTCACGGGCCCACAGCACCCACAGCGGGGTCACACCCACAGCGGGGTCACGGGCCCACAGCACCCACAGCAGGGTCACAGGCCCACAGCACCCACAGCGGGGTCACGGGCCCACAGCACCCACAGCAGGGTCACAGGCCCA
This sequence comes from Pipistrellus kuhlii, assembly GCF_014108245.1. Lineage (NCBI taxonomy): Eukaryota > Metazoa > Chordata > Mammalia > Chiroptera > Vespertilionidae > Pipistrellus > Pipistrellus kuhlii. Next base: position 318,833 of record NW_023425545.1, on the reverse strand, counting down.
CAGCACCCACAGCGGGGTCACAGGCCCACAGCACCCACAGCGGGGTCACGGGGGCCTGTCCCGCGTCTGCTCTCCTTCCCTTCTAGCTCAAACCCACCTCCAGGTCCCCAGGGATCTGAGATGGCGTCAGCCTGCCCGCCCCCCTCCCTAGAAACATCCGCCCCTCAGGTCTGCCCTCCCAGGGCTGCCAGGGCACAGCTGTCCCCTGGGCACAGTACCCAGGTGATCTTTAAAAACTTAACATCAGCCCGGCCAGCGTGGCTCCGTGGCTGAGCGTCAACCTGTGAACCAGGAGGTCATGGTTCAGTTCCCGGTCAGGGCACGTGACGGGGTTTCGGGCTTGGTTCCCAGTGTGGGGTGTGCAGGGGGCAGGGGGCAGCCGATCCATGATTCTCATCATTGATGTTTTGCTCTCTCTCTCCCTCTCCCTTCCTCTCTGAAATCAATACAGATATATATGTATTTTAGCTCTAGCCGGTTTGGCCCAGCCCGGGCCCTGGTCAAAGCATATGCAGGAGGCAATCAATCAATGTGTTTCTCTCACATCGATGTTTCTCTCTGTCTTTTCCTCTCTCTTCCACTCTCTCTAAAAAAAAAACAACCAAAAGCTATATATATATAGTTTTTTGTTTTTTTAAATTTATTTTATATATGTTTTAAGACAACTTAAAATCACAGTAAGTCTCTCCCCTGCTTAACACCTTCCAGAGACTCCCGCTCACACGTAGGGGGAAAGCCAGAGTATTTACTCTGACCTGGAAGGCTCTGTACCATCGGGCCTCCGGCCACCTCTTGGCTGCCACCTCAGGCCGCTCCCTGTCACTCACCGGGAGGCAGCCACCTCAGCTTTTTCTCTTCCTCCGGACACCGCGCTGCTCCCTGCCTCGGGCATCGCTGCTGCGTTCCCTCTGCCGGGCACACATTCCCGGGCCCCCTGTCCTGACGCAGCTCACTCTGCCGCCCCCGCACAGCTGGGCCTTCTGGAGAGAAGCTCACAGCCGCCATGACCACCGGCCTCAGGCGGGCCCTGGGTGGCCAGACATGCCATCCATCAACTCTCCCTCCTCCTGGATGAGGCCCGGGCTTTCTTCCTCTTTATACTCCACACCTCCCCGCTCCTCACTCCCCGCTGACAGCCGCCTTCGCCTTCGCCTTCCCGCCGGTGACAATGGACCATCTGTGCCCACGGTCACGGCCAGCCCTTCCCTCCGGCCCTGCCTCTTGTCCACTGGGAGGGAGAGCCCTCCAGCAGTGTTCCTCTCTCCCGCATCACCCGTTTCCCACCCCTTTTCCAGATCGTTCTCCTCCGTTGTTATTTCTCTCATTAAAAACAAAACACAACCCTCCCTTGACCCCACAGCCTCTTCTGGGTCCCGCCCATTTCTGTTCCCCTTGCTCCAGAATCTCGTGTGAGGCTTGATCAACTGCCCTCTGCCCGCGCTGTGTCGAAACAGCGCCCATCAGACTTTCACCCCCACCTCTGCTCCAGAGCTGCTCTCGCTGAGGTCACCAACCTCTCCATTGCCAAATCCAAGGAGCCTGCGCCCCACTGGCTCTGACCCCGCAGCGGCCTGGCACCCGGAACCACTCCCTCTTCCTCTCGAACTTCCTTCATTTTCTCCTCCTAGAAACCCCACCCGCCGGGCTCTCCCACTTCTCTGTCGTTTCCCCGTCTGGACCACTGCATACCGGAGCACCCTGGGCTCAGCCCTCGCTCTCCCTCTGACAGCAGGGTGACCCCTCAGTTCGAGACGTGCATACCAGCCATCTCAGAATGTCCCAGCAGTCACTCAGCCCGGGGCCTGTTCTCCTCTGAGCTGCCCGTCGTCCTGCAGACCCGCCCTCCCATCCTTCCCTGTGGTGGTTATGGCTGCTTTATCCTTCCAGCAGCTCGGGGCCCAGCGGCCTGGGGTCCGCCTTCCTGCTCTTGGCTCATCCTTCCCTCTTCTCTGCACTTCACGTGCTCAGCCTCCCACAGGGTTTTCTGAGCACCCCGGTGGGCAGCAAGGAGCTTTGCAAACAGTGATCACATGATGTCACTCACCCGGCCGCCCGAACCCATCCCATGACTTCCCGTCTCACTACAACTGAACCCCCATCCAGCCTCCACCCCTGTTCATGACCCTCTGCTCATCTGGCCACCACACTGCTCCTGGCCACCCCAGGGCCTTTGCACTTGCTGTCCCCTCTGCCTGGAATGCCCTTCCCGCCCCTCCAGAGCCTGGGGCAGACCCCCTTCTTCAGCTCTCCGCCAGCCGTCCCTTCCTCTCAGCCTCCTCTGCTTGCTGCTGCAAACAGCAACCTCCCTTCGACCCTGCGTACCTCCCGCTTCGGGCGTTCTCGATCGTCTACATGCTCCCTTGTTTAACCTCGGCTCACCACCGCCCTCCGCCGGACGCTGTCACAGCGCTGTCCCGTCTCTCACGCACTTGTCGCGATCAGATAGGCCCCTTATTTATCTGTCCGTGGCCCCTCTCCCTGGGGGCTCCCTCCTGTGAGCTCTGCCGGCCCCGTCCACCTGCATCGGACACTTCCCAATAGGCGCCCAGCAGTTCTCCGAACGAACGACAGTCACCTGTGAAGAAGCCCGCTGCGAGGTAGAGCTGGCCGAGGGAGCGGCAGAAGGAGCTGGCCACCATGCCCAGGCTGGCCAGCACGCCCCCCAGCATCACGGTCGCTCGGCAGCCAAAGCGTCCCACCAGGATGCTGCACAGGGGCCCTGTGGGGGAGGGGGAGGGGCGGGGTGAGAAGCCAGCCAGCGGGGGATGGGGGGGGGGCAGGTCGGGAAGGGGTTCCAGCAGGAACTAGTCAGGAGGCTTAAAGGGCATGAACCCTGGGGCCCGCAGTCCTGGATCCTGATGCCCACCTTGCCACGCACTGCCCCCGTGACCCCAGCAAGGCTCTCTCTCTCTCTCTCTCTGCCTCAGTTTCCTCTCCTACAGGAGGGGTCAGGCTGGGGGATGTGTGACCAGGTGTGAGGTAAGGTGCTGCCGATGTCCGACGTCCAGTTTGACGCAGACAGGACCGTCGCCGCCCACCCGAGGCTGCTTCCAGCCGCTGGAACAGGATCGGCTCAAGGCCGGGGTGCACTCTTCACTGGGGGCCTGTCCGGGGGTGGAGGAGGGAGGTGACCAGGCATCTAAATCAGGGAGCACACCCCCCATCCTCAAGAAGACTGGCCACAGCCCTCCTGCTGCCTCCCGCCCGTCTGTCCAGGGTGAGAGCTGGGGCCTGGGCCACTCTGCACCCCTTTGCACTGGCAACTGGAGAAAACTGGGTGGGGTCCCTTCTCCCCTCCCCCACGGCCTCCAGCCACCACCAGAGCCGGCACCCAGGTGTGCGGCTGCTGTGGGAGAGGGGCCTGTCTTCCCCACCCCACCCCACCCCCACCCCACCCCGAGCGGCTCTCTCCGGGCCCAGACCCAGAGGAGTCGAAACCAGCCAGTCCCGGCCAGCTGCACTGGGCAAGGCCCGTTCGCCTCGTAGCTGGTGCCCTGCCCCCAAGCCCCGGAACGGAGTTTCAGGGAAAGTGTGAGTGTGCACGAGCTTAGCGTGTGCGTTTCTGGGGTGAAGCGGGGGGTGTGTGTGTGTGTGTGTGTGTGTGTGTGTGTGCGTGTGGCCGCTATCAGCTTTGGGGGGGAAAGAGGAAGTGAGCAGCCCATGCTCAGAGATAAAGGAGCAGAGGCCACAGTGGAGGGAGAGGCGAGGCTTGGCCGTGGGTATGACCCCGGGTGCACACAGGCCCCCCCTGCCGCCTTCCGCTGACCTGTGTCAGGAAAGGTGATATTGGGGAAAGCCCTGAGTCATGGAGTCGGGGTGGGCCTGGGCGGGCAGCCAGCTCAGCTGAGGTAGCTGGGGGTGCTGGGTGGGGCGCCAGGAGGCAGGGTGTTCCGCTGGCAGGCGCCAGAACTCACTCGGCAACCTTGGGCAGGCCTTGCACTTTGCTCTTGCGTACTTTCCTCATCTCTGAAATGTGTGGGAGCAGGAGGCGCTTGGGATCAACGATACTTCCCAGTTTAAAATGGTCTATCGATCTCTGAGCATGGGTTAAAGGCGTGTGTGTGAGAGAGACAGACAGAAGAGACAGACAGGAGTCCCAAGCAGACAGACAGGAGTTCTAAGCAGACAGACAGGAGTCCCAAGCAGCCTACTAGGGGGCAGTGAGTGGAAAGCTGGCTGGGAAGTGGGGGTCCCACTAGATGCCCGGCTCCCAGCCTGTGGCCCAGACCCGTCTGGCTACGTGGAAGGAGCCCTCTGAGATGCCCACCTCTGCACCAGCCTCCCAAGTGAAAAGGTCACGTGGCCTGGGCTCGGCCTGGCCGTTTCCCCTCGCCCTGAGCCCGTGCCCGGGGTGACAGGTTCAGAAGGCATTCCAGCAAAGGTGGCACCTCGCACTCTGACCTCCCGCCCGATTGGAGGGAAGGAAGTGGAAGGACAAGCAGCTACTGGTGCCAGGTGGAGAAAGTGGCAGGAGGTAGGCAGGGAGATGAGGTCTGCCAGGCAAGCATCCCACACCCTCATGCAGGGAGAGCCCTGCGCCCCACCAGACACCGCTCCAGGTGACCAGGCCTCCTACAGGCCCCTGCGGAGTCTCCCTGAAGGCCAGAGCAGCCAGAAGCTGGGGGCAGGCCCCTGAGCCCGCGACTGCTGTGCAGACTCCCTGGACAGCTGACCTTCTCCCATGGCTGGGGGCGGGGTGAGGAGGTCACAGCCCTGGAGGAGCCAACCAGGAAATGAGGGGGGCTGCCTCCTCCATCTCCCAGCTCTTGCAACCCCCCTCTCTGCTGCCTGGTGAGAGACAGGGCTCTGGCAATGCCCCCATCTCGCTCCCGGTGCCTTCAAAGAGCCCCTTTGGGTCCTGACGCCCGGGCGAGGATCTCAGGATACAAGCCTTCACAGCTGACATCTCCCTCCCTCAGCCCTTGCTGAGTGTCACGTGATGCCCCCACGATCCCACGTGGGAGGTGGGCTGGACGCGGGGTGTCACCCCTTGTTGCAGGGGAAGGAACTAAGGTTTGGGGTGATCTCCCAGCTGGACCCCAGGCTGCGCCTCCTCTAGACTGGATCCATCCTGCAGTGGCCACTGAGGGTGCCTCCCCAGCCCTTGTCCAGCCCAGCCCAGTGGATTCCAGCCAGGGGAGCAGGATTCCAGCCCTGGGAGCCAGAGGCCCTGCTGAAATCAAGTGAAATCTTAGGAATTCACCCTCAAGGCAAAGCCCCGGGCCTCCAGGAGAGGGACCCAGAGGCCAGCGAGGCTGTGGCTCTTCCTGCACCCCCGGCCCTCCTCAGCCCTCGGCTGCTTACCCCCTGCGTGGAGCATGGCCGTCAGGATGGAGGGGAACCAGGAGGTCTCGCTGTTGCTGGCCTGGAACTCGCGCTGCAGCTCAGTGAAGAAGATGCCGATGCAGGCGGGGAAGCCCAGGGTGAGGCCCTGGGCCACCACGGAGGCCAGCAGGACCACCCAGGCCCAGCAGCCCTCGGGGCGCTCCAGGGCCCCGGGCATCCTCTGCTGGGACCGCTGCCAGCGGCCGCGGCCTCGCTGCCACTGCTACCAGCGCCTGGGCCGCCTGGGGGGAGAGAGGGGTCAGAATGACGCCGCCAGCCTCCCAGCTCACCTGCCGCCTTCCCTGGGCGGCTGAAACCGTCCCTCTTGCCTCAACAGCAGGTATCAGAGGAGCGCCACCCCCTGGGCGGCGGCCAGGGGCCCACGCGCTGGCCTTGGCATCTGCTTCCAGCCACTTCCCAGAGCCAGCCTGGCGGGCGGCGCTGGCAGGTGTGGGATCGGAGGGACCCGGCAGGCGAGTGGGATTCTTTCCAGCCTAACATCACTCGGTGCAGCCGGCAGGTGGGACTTCCGGGGCGGGCCGGCCTAGGCCCGGGCACACGGCACCAGGTAACTGCCCGGAGAACGGAGCAGGGCCTGGGCCGTCCCACTGACCCCGCAGGCACGCGCATACATTTCCATTCATAACCGGGCCTCCCGCACACAAACACCGTCTTTCGCAATCCCGGAGTGGCCAAGGTGAGCGAGCTGGCGCGGAGCAGCCGAGGAGCGTACAGAACACTTCACAAGGGCACGGCCTCGGACAGCCCTGCCAGGCTCCTTCTACAATAGAAAGAGCCACGGCCAACAGTCCATGCCGATCCATGACCTACCACCTGGGAGGGCTCCTCTGCGCACTGCTCCTCCCAACACGCCAACACATACACAGCCCCACGTGGACACAAATCAAGACACATGCTCACATACAGACACACAGGTAGACACACACTGGCCTAGAAACACGCAGGCAAGCCCAGAGGCATGCAAACAAATGCAGAGCCAGGCACATGCTACATAGACCCACACAGACACACACACACACACACCCTCACATCTTTGGCTCAGTCCTGTCTCAGGTCCTTGCCACCCCCGGGCCACTCCCCCTCATCACAGAAACTGCCGTAACCAGACCTGGAAGCCCCAAGAACCCCCAGGCCCCCAAAGGCAGAGCCCTTTTCCGGACCTTCCCTCCATCCTGGCTCTCCCCAACATCCTCTTACTCACCTGCTCTCGGGGCTCCAGGCTCGGCAGCCGTGGAGCAGCTTTGGCCTCCGTGAAACCACGGGCCCATGCGCTCCCGCTCCCACAGCCTCCCCCCTTTCAGCCCCAGGTTCCGGGGAAGATCCATGGGAACTCAGAAACATGAAACCCCCTCTTCCTGCCAAGCCCAGCAGCCCACACCTTCCCCCCAGGCCAGGAGCTTGCGGACAGCACCGAAGCTGGGATCCACCCCGAAGGGAGTGCTCCAGGTGCTCAGATCCCTTCTCGGGGTACAGCCCTGCCCAGCCCATTGTCCCGTCATCCCAGCCTGAGGGCGTGCGTGAGAGTGTGTGACTGCGCCCTCCTGTGGGCGGGCCAGGAGCAGCTCCTGCCCCCGGCTCCGGCCTGGGGCACCGGCCCTGGGTATCCCCTCGTCCGACCCGGGCAAACCTCAGATCCGGCTCCTCCTCGCTGGCTCGGGCCCCTCCCAGGGTTTCTGTGCCCTCAGCAAGCGGAAAGGCCACAGTGCCACCTGATCCTCCCCAGGCGACCTGAATGTCAAGTCCCCACACCCTCGCCCATCGCTCGCCCTCCTCCCTGTCACATCGCGGCTCCTCCGCTTTCCAGGATGGGCCCCTCGCTTCCCCTCCTTGCTCCCAGGAGGGCCGCCAGCCTTCCCCTGCACCCCCACTTCCTCCCACTCTCCCCTCCGCGGCCGCCGCACCCCGGCACTCCCTTCCCCTCGGAGCAGCACAGGCACGCAGGGGGGTGGCGGGAGGGGAGATGGGAGGAGAGACATGGCCCCTCTGGTTCACCCTCGTCCTGCCCCTCCGTGCAGCCGTCCCTCTCGCGCCCCTCTCGGCAGCCCCTTCTCCAGACAGCGCCTTTGGGGACCTCCACTCTGCACCCACCTCACTCCAGGAACTTCACAGCTTCTCCTCCCCGGAGGCAATCAGAGCCTAGGACACCGCTCAGCACCGGGGCCCTCTCATAGGGTGCTGCCTCCCAGCCTGGGCACCCCTGGCCTCGTCCCTCGGGGTGCTCCCCCAAGGACCCAGCCTTCCTGGAGAGGAGAGAGGGCCAGCCTCTCACCTCAGCATCTCCAGGCTTTATGTCCCGTTGGTCCTTCAGGCCAACCCCCCCCCCCCCCGCCCCCGCCTCCAAGCAAGCTGTCCCTCCCACTCCCCAACTTGGCTGTAGTGGCGGTTCCTCCAAGATCTTAAGCCGGAGAGAAGTCTGATTGGTCCTTCAAGATCCCGCCCTAGGAGGCCACCCTGACCCCCACCCAGGGGGCTAGACCCCTTCCTGTCTCCTCCCCTCAGCGGTGGTTGTCATACCACATTGGAGCGGTTCAGTCCTCCCTCCCGTCCCCCTGCCCCTTCCCCCATCTCCTACACGAGGAGCAAGCACCTGTTCCCCGCTCCCCCCAGCCTCCCCCAGAGCCCCCCAAATACTATTAACGTGACCCACCTGTGTTCCCCAGAAGGCGGGCAAGCCGAGGACCAAGGCCGAGCTGGCTTCCTGGCGGGCAGGGCCATTCCAGAAGACTCCGAGACGCGACGGGGCTGGGGGCTCTGGCGTGGCCTCGGCCCCAGCGGGGAAGTGGTCTCTCCTCCGGGCTGGGAACCATGAGTCACCACCTGCTGGTGTGCGGTCGGGGCAAGGAGGGAGATGCGGCTGGGGACACCTCACTCTCACTTCCTGGGCCCGGGGGTGAGCCAGTCCCCTCCGCGTTCAGGGGCTCCCCCGACCCAGCGACCACCCTCATGCCCAGGGGACAATGCCAGGATGACGTGTGTCACCCTCCCAACCCCAGGGCTGTGTTTAGGGCCTCCCGTCGGATGTCAGAGGCTTGCTGGGCCCTCAGCATCCTCTCCCTGTCCTTCCCAGTGTGCCAGCATGGTGGAAAGGCCCAGCCATGCTCTCATGCCGGGGTGTGGGGGTTCCTGGGCAGGTGTGCAGAGTGGAGGGCCCCTTCTCTCGTCCCCTCTCTTCTCACGGTGAGGGCAAAGGAGGGGCCAAAGCCCCAGAGCAGCCAGAGGAGGGGCACGAGGCAGGCCCTGGAGACCCCCTCCCTCGCCAGACCACACACATGTCCGGATACAGGACACAGGGCACGGTGCAGGCAGCTTAGGGCTCCCCGTGGGCCCCGGAGCTGCCAGCGCCAGCGGGAACCCTCAAACCCCTGCACCTGGCAGGGGCCCCGGAAGGAAGCAGGCAGGTCCGGAGGTCACCCTCGCCCTTCTCTGCCCCGAACGTGGCCCCACAGGCGCCGGCCGGCCACAGCCTGCCAGGGAGGTGGTTGGCAACAGAAATTGGTGACCTCTTGCCACCCTGGGCCCTGTCTGCCGTCAGGGATCCTGTTTCCACTCGGCTGCCCACCCTCCCTGGACGGAGCTCCTCGGGGTGGGGCTTGGGGACGTCCAGGCGGCGCCCGTGAGCACATTTCAGGCCAGGCCTGCGGGGTGGGGGGGTGAGGGTGCCCATCCCCTCGCTCCCCAGGTCATGGGGATCAAGCAGTCGCTTTGGAGAGACCCCTCAGGGGCGGGGGGGTCCCCGCCATCGGAGCTGGGGCAGCCCAGCACCCGGGACAATAAGGCTTTCCCAGATCCTCGCCCCTGACCGGCGGGAAGGGGCTGGGGGACCCCAAAGGGAGGGTCAGCCGCGCGCAGAAGGAGGGGGGACCCCAGAGGGAGGGTCGGCCGCGCGCGGACGGGGTGGGGGGCCCCCAGAGGGAGGGGCAGCCGCGCGGACGGGGCCCCGGCGGAGGCGCGCCGCGGAGCGCGGGGAGGGAGGAGCCCGCTTACCGGCTGGGGCCCCGCCGGCGGCCGCAGCTCCGCTCCCCGCCGGCTTCCTGCGGCCCGGCCTCCGGCCTCCGGGCGGAGGGGCAGGCGGGGCGGGGGCCGGGAGGCGGGCGCAGGGGCTGGGACACCTCGGAGCCGGGCGCGGGGAGCGCGGCGGGGCGGGCGGGGCCCGCACCTCATCCCGCCCGGCCCCTCCTCCGAGCGGCGTGGACCGTCCGGCCGCCCGGCGGCCCCGGCTGGGCGGGGCTCATTTGAATGTCGTTAGCATGTGATTTGCATAGACCATATGCTCCCTCTTGGGGACCCCAGGAGAGCGAGGGAGAAAGCGTGCGATCAAGAGGCTCCCTCTCTTAGCGGGAAGGGGGTGGGAAGCCAGGGTGGTTAGCTGCCCGGGGTGGGGGTGGGGGCTTCCAATGACAGGCCAGAGCGTGAGAGCCACACCCTCTGTCCTCGCCCCCAGCTAGCCAGCCCTTGATATGCATTGTTTGAAATGTAGTTACTTTTTAAATTTTTAATTTATTTTTAAATTTTTTTATTAAATTATTATTTTTAAAATATATATATATTTTATTGATTTTGTACAGAGAGGAAAGGAGAGAGATACAGAGTTAGAAACATCGATGAGAGAGACACATTGGCCAGCTGCCTCCTGCACACCCCCCACCCGGGATGCGCGGCAACCAAGGTACATGCCCTTGACTGGAATCAAACCCGGGACTCTTCAGTCCGCAGACCAACACTCTATCCACTGAGCCAAACCAATTTCGGCAAAATAAAACACTTTTTAAGAATAATATATTTTGATGGATTTCAGAGAGGAAGGGAGAGGGAGAGAGAAATCATGGATCGGCTGCCTCCTGCATGCTCCCCACTGGGGATTGAGCCCACAACCTGGGCATGTGCCCTTGAGCAAAACCGAATCCGGGACTTTTCAATCCGTAGGCCGACGCTCTATCCATTGAACCACACCAGCCAGGGCAAAAGAAAACACTTTTGTGCATCAAAGGATGCCACCGGGAAAGTGAAAAAATTACCAGAATGGGAGGAACCATTTGTATCTGATAAGGGACTTGTGCTGAGAACTCTTACAACTCGGTAGTAAGAGGACAACCCAGTAAAAAGCCGGCAAAGGATCTGAGTAGCTATTTCTCCAAAGCAGCCAACAAGCACATGAAAAGATATTCAACATCCTTATCATCGGGAAATGCTAATCAAACCCACGGGAGATACCATCTGCCACCCACGAGGTGGCTTCACCTCTGGGTGTATCACAGAGCGATACTTGTGACGGGTTGGAAGGCGTGTCTTAGACACGTCGTCGCTGTGCCTGTGGTTCCCTTTTTGTGCCACCCGTCTCCGTGCCCGGCTGGCTCTGACACGGGAGGACATTCAGTGTAACTGGAAGGTGTCTGGATGTAAACCGTGGGAGTGTTGTGGGCAGTTAGGCGGACCTGAGCAGAGCAAGGGCGACGGGCCAGGTACAGAAGGTCACCAGGGCGGGAAGCCCGGGGCCTGGCAAAGGGCAAACCTGGGAAAGCGGGACCCCGCCCCCAGGTGACCTTTCCGGCCCTGGCAGCTCGCTGGTCATGTAATTTAACCCCCTGGTCTTTCCTCCCTGAAGATACCCTCCAGGCCTCAGTGGTATTTCAGTTTCAGGCCCAGAAGAGCAGCAAAACCAGACCAGGAACCCCGTAGCGGCTGCCTCAGGACCAGCTGCAGTGACTCATGACCCTGCCCCGGCGCCGGCCAGTCAGCGGAGACCACGACCTGAGAGAGCACACCTGGAGAGCTGGTGGCTGTTCTATGAAGACCCTCCCCTGAGATTTCACCTGCAAGAGAGAGAAATGCCCTCAATGCAAAGGACCCGGCTCCACCTCTCCTCCAGGAGCACACCCTAGCCATCCCCTGCCCCCTTCTTCCCTGTAAGACACCCCATGCCAAAGGGGAGCAGTGGGCAGCTGAGTGAACCCCCCGAGCCTGTCTCCAGGTGCCCTTCCCTCTGCCTTCCCAGTGAGTCAGAGCAGCCCGCCTGGGCTCTCCTGCTGCTGCTGCTGCTGCTGTGCTTAGCCCCCTGGTCTCCCTTCCTGAGTGTGCTCTTGCTGCAGCCAATGAGTTCTTTTTTTAAAAAAAATATTTTTTTATTGATTTTTTTTTTTTAAACAGAGAAGAGAGAGGAATAGAGAGTTAGGAACACTGATGAGAGCCGAAACCGGTTTGGCTCAGTGGATAGAGCATCGGTCTGCGGACTGAAGGTCCCAGGTTTGATTCCGGTCAAGAGCATGTACATTGGTTGCGGGCACATCCCCGGTGGGGGGTGTGCAGGAGGCAGCTGGTCGATGTTTCTCTCTCATCGATGTTTCTAGCTCTCTATCCCTCTCTATTCCTCTGTGAAAAATCAATAAAATATATTTAAAAAACAACAACAAAAAAGCAAAAACACTGATGAGAGAGAAATATCAGTCAGCTGCCTCCTGCACACTACCTATTGAGGATGTGCCTGCAACCAAGGTACATGCCCTTGACCGAAATCAAACCTGAGACCGTTCAGTCTGCAGGCCGACGCTCTATCCACTGAGCCAAACCCGTCAAGGCTTCTGTCTGCTCTGCTGCACTTTGTCTCTTGATTGAAATCTTTCCTTCAAGAAGACAAGGACCACAGTCTCGCTGTCTCTCCGGTAACAGGAGGAGGGATGGGATCTAGTAAGATTTATCTTATGGTCCTACAGGATGATCCCAGACTAGGGAGGCGTGGATGGGGGACAGGGAGGATATACCTGGGGGTCTGCACCATCTTGGGCTCCTTATCTCAGGGCGGCCAGGGACTGAGTGGCAGCACTACCCCCGGCACTCAGTGCAGGCGGGTGCAGCCCTCCACCCTGCCCTGGGTACCCCGGCAGGGCGCAGGCACCCATCCAGGGGTGTCCTGGAGGATCCTATTGTAGTGTAACCCCCCTCAAAAAGTCACATTATGGAGTCATTTATGAAAGGCTGGTGGCATACGAGGGGTTAAAGCTCCAAATCTCACAGCCCCGAACAGCTTGCCACATCCGGCTTATATTGGCAGACTATCGCAAAGGTATCAATTACATCTTTGGGTCCGAAGTGAGGAACCTGTTTCGAGAAAAGCATTTTTACAGAAGTGAAACTGAGCAGGTTAGTTATCTTGTATCTAACCAGTTAGTTAGCAAGTATCTACGAGTCACTGTGTGGACAGAAACACATTCTCTGGGACCACCTGGGCAATTCAGAATAACTGTGCTGTCCAGATTCTGGGACCACTGAGTCAACAGGAATGCATTGTCTGTAGCTGCTGAGGCCATTTAGGGTCTGTTCCGATCCCGGGGACCTCTGAGTCACCCGAAACTCCGTTATCTGTAGCTCCTGAGACCATTTAGGATAATGACTCTGTCCTGGGTCCCAGAAGAATGTGCTTGGATGACCAGTGAGATCACAATCAATGGGACGTTCAAACCATCATCCACGGAGTATTGGGACAGCATACATACATTCGGAAAAATCAAAATAACGTTTAAATGAGTACAGAGCCCAGAACAGCAAGGTTAAAATATTAAACAGCAGTGTTTACCCAAGTGAGGTTGCTACCATACTTTACTTCCCCCTCTGAAGAAATCACCCTCCCCCGCTGATTCAACCTGCACTTCACCCTGTGCTTCCGCGGGAGGAAGCTGACAGAGTTGTGGGGGACCCCCTCCACCAGCCGGGACCCCGGTGCTGCCCTGGGATCCAGGGCCTCCCGCTCCCACAGGCAGTGCCCCCGCCTCCCCCAGCCCTCCTCTGACTGTCCCCTCAGAGGGAGACCTCAGCACACGGCTTTGTTAGAGTGACCAGAGTAGAAGGGGTCGTCACCCTATAGAAAGGGGAACTGGCCCACCTCCTCAGAGAGGCGGGGCACCTGCTCCAAATCATAAATCTTCAGTAATCGATAACCAATAATTTGTCATTAACTGCCTCCTGCCACCGCCATGTCAGTGATAACAACCGGCACCTCGTTCTCTTGCTGGTCTGCGGCCACCCCCCCTTTGTTCTGTGTGCGCCCATGGGTGTGCCCTCTGCCGGGAACACCCTGTCCGCAGGAGGTGGGGCTGCAGGGGGCAGCTTCCCCAGGCCTCCCCAGTGGAGGCCTGATCCTGCTGAGATCCCGAAGGCTCAGGAGCTTCCCGGCCCCGGGGATCTGCTGCCCCAGCACCGAGCACAGTGCCAGGCGCAGGCCAACAGCAGCCATAGTACTGAGGGTCCACAGGGATGGAGAGGCCCGGGCGCTGACTCAGTGGCCAGTGTCAGCGAAGGAATGGACATCGCCCACCCAAGGCGCTCCCCCGTTCCTGGTGCTAACACCCCAACCCCAGAGCTGGGTCCTTTAAAATATTGAATTACTCCAACGCTCCAGGATGGGCTCCTGCCCTTGGCCGGTGCTGCGACCCGCTGTGTCCCTGGCATAGACAGAGTGCCCTCTGCTGGCACAAGGGTGACAGTCTGCTCCTGATC